>NW_027413213.1:112457-209191 GCF_048544455.1 Silene latifolia | reverse complement strand
ATTAATGAACTAGAACAAACGATGTACACAACGAGTCACAATGACTAATAAAAAAGGACAAATGGTTCACACAAGGACTAATTAACAAGGTAAAATGATTTACGTAACGAGTCATAATGAATAATGAACTAGGACAAATGATTTACAAAACGAGTCACAATGACTAATGAACTAGAACAAATGATTCACACAAGGAGTCACAATGACTAATGAACAAGGACAAATGGTTCACACAACGAGTCACACGGACTAATGAACAAGGACAAATGATTCACACAACGAGTCACAAGGACTAATGAACAAGAACAAATGGTTCACACAACGAGTCACAAGGACTAATGAACAAGAACAAATGGTTCACACAACAAGTCACAAGGGCTAATGAACTAGAACAAATGATTTACACAAGGAGTCACAATGACTATTAAACAAGGACAAATGGTTTACACAAGGAGTCACAAGGACTAATTAACAAGGTCAAATGATTTACATAACGAGTCATAATGAATAATGAACTAGGACAAATGATTCACAAAACGAGTCACAATGACTAATGAACTAGAACAAATGATTCACACAAGGAGTCACAATGACTAATGAACAAGGACAAATGGTTCACACAACGAGTCACAAGGACTAATAAACAAGGAGAAATGATTCACACAATGAGTCACAAGGACTAATGAACAAGAACAAATGGTTCACACAACGAGTCACAAAGACTAATAAACAAGAACAAATGGTTCACACAACGAGTCACAAGGACTAATGAACTAGAACAAATGATTTACACAACGAGTCAGAAGGACTAATTAACAAGGACAAATGATTCACACAACGAGTCACAATGACTAATGAACAAAGACAAATGGTTTACAACGAGTCACAAGGACTAATTAACAAGGACAAATGATTTACACAGCGAGTCACAATGGCAAATGAACTAGAACAAATGATTCACAAAAGGAGTCACAAAGACTAATGAACAAAGACAAATGGTTCACACATCGAGTCACAAGGACTAATGAACAAGGACAAATGATTCACACAACGAGTCACAAGGACTAATGAACAAGAACAAATGGTTCACACAACGAGTCACAAGGACTAATGAACAAGAACAAATGGTTCACACAACGAGTCACAAGGGCTAATGAACTAGAACAAATGATTTACACAACGAGTCACAATGACTAATAAACAAGGAGAAATGGTTTACACAAGGAGTCACAACGACTAATTAACAAGGTCAAATGATTTACATAACGAGTCATAATGAATAATGAACTAGGACAAATGATTCACAAAACGAGTCACAATGAATAATGAACTAGAACAAATGATTCACACAAGGAGTCACATTGACTAATAAACAAGAACAAATGGAACACACAACGAGTCACAAGGACTAAAGAACTAGAACAAATGATTTACACAACGAGTCAGAAGGACTAATGAACAAGGACAAATGGTTCACACAACGAGTCACAAGGACTAATGAACAAAGACAAATGATTCACACAATGAGTCACAAGGACTAATGAACAAGAACAAATGGTTCACACAATGAGTCACAAGGACTAATGAAGAAGAACAAATGGTTCACACAACGAGTCACAAGGACTAATGAACTAGAACAAATGAATTACACAATGAGTCAGAAGCACACAACGAGTCACAAGGACTAATGAACAAAGACAAATGGTTTACAACGAGTCACAAGGACTAATTAACAAGGACATATTATTTACATAACGATTCACAAGGACTAATGAACAAGAACAAATGGTTCACACAACGAGTCACAAGGACTAATGAACTAGAACAAATGATGTACACAACGAGTCACAATGACTAATAAACAAGGACAAATGGTTCACACAAGGAGTCACAAGGACTAATTAACAAGGTCAAATGATTTACATAACGAGTCATAATGAATAATGAACTAGGACAAATGATTCACAAAACGAGTCACAATGACTAATGAACTAGAACAAATGATTCACACAAGGAGTCACAATGACTAATGAACATGAACAAATGGTTCACACAACGAGTCACAAGGACTAATGAACAAGAACAAATGGTTCACACAACGAGTCACAAGGACTAATGAACTAGAACAAATGATTTACACAACGAGTCAGAAAGACTAATTAACAAGGACAAATGATTCACACAACGAGTCACAAGGACTAATGAACAAAGACAAATGGTTTACAACGAGTCACAAGGACTAATTTACAAGGACAAATGATTTACACAACGAGTCACAAGGACTAATGAACAAGAACAAATGGTTCACACAACGAGTCACAAGGATTAATGAACTAGAACAAACGATGTACACAACGAGTCACAATGACTAATAAACAAGGACAAATGGTTCACACAAGGACTAATTAACAAGGTAAAATGATTTACGTAACGAGTCATAATGAATAATGAACTAGGACAAATGATTCACAAAACGAGTCACAATGACTAATGAACTAGAACAAATGATTCACACAAGGAGTCACAATGACTAATGAACAAGGACAAATGGTTCACACAACGAGTCACACGGACTAATGAACAAGGATAAATGATTCACACAACGAGTCACAAAGACTAATGAACAAGAACAAATGGTTCACACAACGAGTCACAAGGACTAATGAACAAGAACAAATGGTTCACACAACAAGTCACAAGGGCTAATGAACTAGAACAAATGATTTACACAAGGAGTCACAATGACTATTAAACAAGGACAAATGGTTTACACAAGGAGTCACAAGGACTAATTAACAAGGTCAAATGATTTACCTAACGAGTCATAATGAATAATGAACTAGGACAAATGATTCACAAAACGAGTCACAATGACTAATGAACTAGAACAAATGATTCACACAAGGAGTCACAATGACTAATGAACAAGGACAAATGGTTCACACAACGAGTCACAAGGACTAATAAACAAGGAGAAATGATTCACACAATGAGTCACAAGGACTAATGAACAAGAACAAATGGTTCACACAACGAGTCACAAAGACTAATAAACAAGAACAAATGGTTCACACAACGAGTCACAAGGACTAATGAACTAGAACAAATGATTTACACAACGAGTCAGAAGGACTAATTAACAAGGACAAATGATTCACACAACGAGTCACAATGACTAATGAACAAAGACAAATGGTTTACAACGAGTCACAAGGACTAATTAACAAGGACAAATGATTTACACAGCGAGTCACAATGGCAAATGAACTAGAACAAATGATTCACAAAAGGAGTCACAATGACTAATGAACAAAGACAAATGGTTCACACATCGAGTCACAAGGACTAATGAACAAGGACAAATGATTCACACAACGAGTCACAAGGACTAATGAACAAGAACAAATGGTTCACACAACGAGTCACAAGGACTAATGAACAAGAACAAATGGTTCACACAACGAGTCACAAGGGCTAATGAACTAGAACAAATGATTTACACAACGAGTCACAATGACTAATAAACAAGGACAAATGGTTTACACAAGGAGTCACAACGACTAATTAACAAGGTCAAATGATTTACATAACGAGTCATAATGAATAATGAACTAGGACAAATGATTCACAAAATGAGTCACAATGAATAATGAACTAGAACAAATGATTCACACAAGGAGTCACATTGACTAATAAACAAGAACAAATGGAACACACAACGAGTCACAAGGACTAAAGAACTAGAACAAATGATTTACACAACGAGTCCGAAGGACTAATGAACAAGGACAAATGGTTCACACAACGAGTCACAAGGACTAATGAACAAAGACAAATGATTCACACAACGAGTCACAAGGACTAATGAACAAGAACAAATGGTTCACACAACGAGTCACAAGGACTAATGAAGAAGAACAAATGGTTCACACAACGAGTCACAAGGACTAATGAACTAGAACAAATGATTTACACAACGAGTCAGAAGCACACAACGAGTCACAAGGACTAATGAACAAAGACAAATGGTTTACAACGAGTCACAAGGACTAATTAACAAGGACAAATGATTTACACAACGATTCACAAGGACTAATGAACAAGAACAAATGGTTCACACAACGAGTCACAATGACTAATGAACTAGAACAAATGATGTACACAACGAGTCACAATGACTAATAAACAAGGACAAATGGTTTACACAAGGAGTCACAAGGACTAATTAACAAGGTCAAATGATTTACATAACGAGTCATAATGAATAATGGACTAGGACAAATGATTCACAAAACGAGTCACAATGACTAATGAACTAGAACAAATGATTCACACAAGGAGTCACATTGTCTAATAAACAAGAACAAATGGTCAAATGATTCACACAACGAGTCACAATGACTAATGAACTAGAACAAATGATGTACACAACGAGTCACAATGACTAATAAACAAGGACAAATGGTTTACACAAGGGGTCACAAGGACTAATTAACAAGGTCAAATGATTTACATAACGAGTCATAATGAAAAATAAACTAGGAAAAATGATTCACAAAACGAGTCACAATGACTAATGAACTAGAACAAATGATTCACACAAGGAGTCACATTGACTAATGAACAAGGACAAATGGTTCACACAACGAGTCACAAGGACTAATGAACAAGGAGAAATGATTCACACAATGAGTCACAAGGACTAATGAACAAGAACAAATGGTTCACACAACGAATCACAAAGACTAATAAACAAGAACAAATGGTTCACACAACGAGTCACAAGGACTAATGAACTAGAACAAATGATTTACACAACGAGTCACAATGATTTATAAACAAGGACAAATGGTTTACACAAGGGGTCACAAGGACTAATTAACAAGGTCAAATGATTTACATAACGAATCATAATGAAAAATAAACTAGGACAAATGATTCACAAAACGAGTCACAATGACTAATGAACTAGAATTAATGATTCACACAAGGAGTCACATTGACTAATGAACAAGGACAAATGGTTCACACAACGAGTCACAAGGACTAATGAACAAGGAGAAATGATTCACACAATGAGTCACAAGGACTAATGAACAAGAACAAATGGTTCACACAACGAGTCACAAAGACTAATAAACAAGAACAAATGGTTCACACAACGAGTCACAAGGACTAATGAACTAGAACAAATGATTTACACAACGAGTGAGAAGGACTAAATAACAAGGACAAATGATTCACACAACGAGTCACAAGGACTAATGAACAAAGACAAATGGTTTACAACGAGTCACAAGGACTAATTAACAAGGACAAATGATTTACACAACGAGTGACATTGACAAATGAACTAGAACAAATGATTCACACAAGGAGTCACAATGACTAATGAACAAGGACAAATGGTTCACACAACGAGTCACAAGGACTAATGAACAAGGACAAATGATTCACACAACGAGTCACAAGGACTAATGAACAAGAACAAATGGTTCACACAACGAGTCACAAGGACTAATGAACAAGAACAAATGGTTCACACAACGAGTCACAAGGACTAATGAACTAGAACAAATGATTTACACAACGAGTCACAATGACTAATAAACAAGGACAAATGGTTTACACAAGGAGTCCCAAGGAAAAATTAACAAGGTCAAATGATTTACATAACGAGTCATAATGAATAATGAACTAGGACAAATGATTCACAAAACGAGTCACAATGACTAATGAACTAGAACAAATGATTCACACAAGGAGTCACATTGACTAATGAACAAGGACAAATGGTTCACACAACGAGTCACAAGGACTTAATGAACAAGGAGAAATGATTCACACAATGAGTAACAAGGACTAATGAACAAGAACAAATGGTTCACACAATGAGTCACAAAGACTAATAAACAAGAACAAATGGTTCACACAACGAGTCACAAGGACTAATGAACTAGAACAAATGAATTACAGAACGAGGCAGAAGGACTAATTAACCAGGACAAATGATTTACACAATGAGTCACAATGACAAGTGAACTAGAACAAATGATTCACACAAGGAGTCACAATGACTAATGAACAAAGACAAATGGTTCACACAACGAGTCACAAGGACTAATGAACAAGGACAAATGATTCACACAACGAGTCACAAGGACTAATGAACAAGAACAAATGGTTCACACAACGAGTCACAAGGACTAATGAACTAGAACAAATGATTTACACAACGAGTCAGAAGGACTAATTAACAAGGACAAATGATTCACACAACGAGTCAGAAGGACTAATTAACAAGGACAAATGATGTACACAACGAGTCACAAGGACTAATAAACAAGGACAAATGGTTCACACAAGAAGTCACAAGGACTAATGAACAAAGACAAATGGTTTACAACGAGTCACAAGGACTAATTTACAAGGACAAATGATTTACACAACGAGTCACAAGGACTAATGAACAAGAACAAATGGTTCACACAACGAGTCACAAGGACTAATGAACTAGAACAAATGATGTACACAATGAGTCACAATGACTAATAAACAAGGACAAATGGTTCACACAAGAAGTCACAAGGACTAATTAACAAGGTAAAATGATTTACATAACGAGTCATAATGAATAATGAACAAGGACAAATGATTTACACAACGAGTCACAAGGACTAATGAACAAGAACAAATGGTTCACACAACGAGTCACAAGGACTAATGAACTAGAACAAATGATTTACACAACGAGTCAGAAGGACTAATTAACAAGGACAAATGATTCACACAACGAGTCACAAGGACTAATTTACAAGGACAAATGATTTACACAACGAGTCACAAGGACTAATGAACAAGAACAAATGGTTCACACAACGAGTCACAAGGACTAATGAACTAGAACAAATGATGTACACAACGAGTCACAATGACTAATAAACAAGGACAAATGGTTCACACAAGAAGTCACAAGGACTAATTAACAAGGTAAAATGATTTACATAACGAGTCATAATGAATAATGAACTAGGACAAATGATTCACAAAACGAGTCACAATGACTAATGAACTAGAACAAATGATTCACACAAGGAGTCACATTGACTAATGAACAAGGACAAATGGTTCACACAACGAGTCACAAGGACTAATGAACAAGGAGAAGTGATTCACCCAATGAGTCACAAGGACTAATGAACAAGAACAAATTGTTCACACAACGAGTCAGAAAGACTAATGAACAAAGACAAATGATTCACACAACGAGTCACAATGACTAATGAACTAGAACAAATGATTTACAAAAGGAGTCACATTGACTAATGAACAAGGACAAATGGTTCACACAACGAGTCACAAGGACTAATGAACAAGGAGAAGTGATTCACCCAATGAGTCACAAGGACTAATGAACAAGAACAAATGGTTCACACAACGAGTCACAAAGACTAATGAACAAAGACAAATGATTCACACAACGAGTCACAAGGACTAATGAACAAGAACAAATGGCTCACAACGAGTCACAAGGACTAATGAACAAGAACAAATGGTTTACACAACGAGTCACAAGGACTAATGAACTAGAACAAATGATTTACACAACGAGTCAGAAGGACTAATTAACAAGGACAAATGATTCACACAACGAGTCACAAGGACTAATGAACAAAGACAAATGGTTTACAACGAGTCACAAGGACTAATTAACAAGGACAAATGATTTTCACAACGAGTCACAATGACTAATGAACTAGAACAAATGATTCACACAAGGAGTCACAATGACTAATGAACAAGGACAAATGGTTCACACAACGAGTCACAAGGACTAATGAACAAGAACAAATGGTTCACACAATGAGTCACAAGGACTAATGAACAAGAACAAATGGTTCACACAATGAGTGACAAGGACTAATGAACAAGAACAAATGGTTCACACAACGAGTCACAAGGACTAATGAACTAGAACAAATGATTTACACAACGAGTCACAATGACTTATAAACAAGGACAAATGGTTTACACAAGGGGTCACAAGGACTAATTAACAAGATCAAATGATTTACATAACGAGTCATAATGAAAAATAAACTAGGACAAATGATTCACAAAACGAGTCACAATGACTAATGAACTAGAACAAATGATTCACACAAGGAGTCACATTGACTAATGAACAAGGACAAATGGTTCACACAACGAGTCACAAGGACTAATGAACAAGGAGAAATGATTCACACAATGAGTCACAAGGACTAATGAACAAGAACAAATGGTTCACACAACGAGTCACAAAGACTAATAAACAAGAACAAATGGTTCACACAACGAGTCACAAGGACTAATGAACTAGAACAAATGGTTCACACAACGAGTCACAATGACTAATAAACAAGGACAAATGGTTTACACAAGGAGTCACAAGGACAAATTAACAAGGTCAAATGATTTACATAACGAGTCATAATGAATAATGAACTAGGACAAATGATTCACAAAACGAGTCACAATGACTAATGAACTAGAACAAATGATTCACACAAGGAGTCACATTGACTAATGAACAAGGACAAATGGTTCACACAACGAGTCACAAGGACTTAATGAACAAGGAGAAATGATTCACACAATGAGTAACAAGGACTAATGAACAAGAACAAATGGTTCACACAATGAGTCACAAAGACTAATAAACAAGAACAAATGGTTCACACAACGAGTCACAAGGACTAATGAACTAGAACAAATGAATTACAGAACGAGGCAGAAGGACTAATTAACAAGGACAAATGATTTACACAATGAGTCACAATGACAAGTGAACTAGAACAAATGATTCACACAAGGAGTCACAATGACTAATGAACAAAGACAAATGGTTCACACAACGAGTCACAAGGACTAATGAACAAGGACAAATGATTCACACAACGAGTCACAAGGACTAATGAACAAGAACAAATGGTTCACACAACGAGTCACAAGGACTAATGAACTAGAACAAATGATTTACACAACGAGTCAGAAGGACTAATTAACAAGGACAAATGATTCACACAACGAGTCAGAAGGAATAATTAACAAGGACAAATGATGTACACAACGAGTCACAAGGACTAATAAACAAGGACAAATGGTTCACACAAGAAGTCACAAGGACTAATGAACAAAGACAAATGGTTTACAACGAGTCACAAGGACTAATTTACAAGGACAAATGATTTACACAACGAGTCACAAGGACTAATGAACAAGAACAAATGGTTCACACAACGAGTCACAAGGACTAATAAACTAGAACAAATGATGTACACAACGAGTCACAATGACTAATAAACAAGGACAAATGGTTCACACAAGAAGTCACAAGGACTAATTAACAAGGTAAAATGATTTACATAACGAGTCATAATGAATAATGAACAAGGACAAATGATTCACACAACGAGTCACAAGGACTAATGAACAAGAACAAATGGTTCACACAACGAGTCACAAGGACTAATGAACTAGAACAAATGATTTACACAACGAGTCAGAAGGACTAATTGACAAGGACAAATGATTCACACAACGAGTCACAAGGACTAATTTACAAGGACAAATGATTTACACAACGAGTCACAAGGACTAATGAACAAGAACAAATGGTTCACACAACGAGTCACAAGGACTAATGAACTAGAACAAATGATGTACACAACGAGTCACAATGACTAATAAACAAGGACAAATGGTTCACACAAGAAGTCACAAGGACTAATTAACAAGGTAAAATGATTTACATAACGAGTCATAATGAATAATGAACAAGGACAAATGATTCACACAACGAGTCACAAGGACTAATGAACAAGAACAAATGGTTCACACAACGAGTCACAAGGACTAATGAACTAGAACAAATGATTTACACAACGAGTCACAAGGACTAATTAACAAGGACAAATGATTCACACAACGAGTCACAAGGACTAATTTACAAGGACAAATGATTTACACAACGAGTCACAAGGACTAATGAACAAGAACAAATGGTTCACACAACGAGTCACAAGGACTAATGAACTAGAACAAATGATTTACACAACGAGTCACAATGACTAATAAACAAGGACAAATGGTTTACACAAGGAATCCCAAGGACAAATTAACAAGGTCAAATGATTTACATAACGAGTCATAATGAATAATGAACTAGGACAAATGATTCACAAAACGAGTCACAATGACTAATGAACTAGAACAAATGATTCACACAAGGAGTCACATTGACTAATGAACAAGGACAAATGGTTCACACAACGAGTCACAAGGACTAATGAACAAGGAGAAATGATTCACACAATGAGTCACAAGGACTAATGAACAAGAACAAATGGTTCACACAACGAGTCACAAAGACTAATAAACAAGAACAAATGGTTCACACAACGAGTCACAAGGACTAATGAACTAGAACAAATGATTTACACAACGAGTCAGAAGGACTAAATAACAAGGACAAATGATTCACACAACGAGTCACAAGGACTAATGAACAAAGACAAATGGTTTACAACGAGTCACAAGGACTAATTAACAAGGACAAATGATTTACACAACGAGTGACAATGAAAAATGAACTAGAACAAATGATTCACACAAGGAGTCACAATGACTAATGAACAAGGACAAATGGTTCACACAACGAGTCACAAGGACTAATGAACAAGGACAAATGATTCACACAACGAGTCACAAGGACTAATGAACAAGGACAAATGGTTCACACAACGAGTCACAAGGACTAATGAACAAGAACAAATGGTTCACACAACGAGTCACAAGGACTAATGAACTAGAACAAATGATTTACAACAACGAGTCAAAAGACTAATGAACAAAGACAAATGATTCACACAACGAGTCACAATGACTAATGAACTAGAACAAATGATTAACACAAGGAGTCACATTGACTAATGAACAAGGACAAATGGTTCACACAACGAGTCACAAGGACTAATGAACAAGGAGAAGTGATTCACCCAATGAGTCACAAGGACTAATGAACAAGAACAAATGGTTCACACAACGAGTCACAAAGACTAATGAACAAAGTAAAATGGTTCACACAACGAGTCACAATGACAAATGAACTAGAACAAATGATTCACATAAGGAGTCACAATGACTAATGAACAAAGACAAATGGTTCACACAACGAGTCACAAGGACTAATGAACAAGGACAAATGATTCACACAACGAGTCACAAGGACTAATGAACAAGAACAAATGGTTCACACAACGAGTCACAAGGACTAATGAACTAGAACAAATGATTTACACAACGAGTCAGAAGGACTAATTAACAAGGACAAATGATTCACACAACGAGTCACAAGGACTAATTAACAAGGACAAATGATTCACACAACGAGTCACAAGGACTAATAAACAAGGACAAATGGTTCACACAAGAAGTCACAAGGACTAATGAACAAAGACAAATGGTTTACAACGAGTCACAAGGACTAATTTACAAGGACAAATGATTTACACAACGAGTCACAAGGACTAGTGAACAAGGACAAATGGTTCACACAACGAGTCACAAGGACTAATGAACAAGAACAAATGGTTCACACAACGAGTCACAAGGACTAATGAACTAGAACAAATGATTTACACAACGAGTCAGAAAGACTAATGAACAAAGACAAATGATTCACACAACGAGTCACAATGACTAATGAACTAGAACAAATGATTAACACAAGGAGTCACATTGACTAATGAACAAGGACAAATGGTTCACACAACGAGTCACAAGGACTAATGAACAAGGAGAAGTGATTCACCCAATGAGTCACAAGGACTAATGAACAAGAACAAATGGTTCACACAACGAGTCACAAAGACTAATGAACAAAGACAAATGGTTCACACAACGAGTCACAATGACAAATGAACTAGAACAAATGATTCACATAAGGAGTCACAATGACTAATGAACAAAGACAAATGGTTCACACAACGAGTCACAAGGACTAATGAACAAGGAGAAATGATTCACACAACGAGTCACAAGGACTAATGAACAAGAACAAATGGTTCACACAACGAGTCACAAGGACTAATGAACTAGAACAAATGATTTACACAACGAGTCAGAAGGACTAATTAACAAGGACAAATGATTCACACAACGAGTCAGAAGGACTAATTAACAAGGACAAATGATGTACACAACGAGTCACAAGGACTAATAAACAAGGACAAATGGTTCACACAAGAAGTCACAAGGACTAATGAACAAAGACAAATGGTTTACAACGAGTCACAAGGACTAATTTACAAGGACAAATGATTTACACAACGAGTCACAAGGACTAATGAACAAGAACAAATGGTTCACACAACGAGTCACAAGGACTAATGAACTAGAACAAATGATGTACACAACGAGTCACAATGACTAATAAACAAGGACAAATGGTTCACACAAGAAGTCACAAGGACTAATTAACAAGGTAAAATGATTTACATAACGAGTCATAATGAATAATGAACAAGGACAAATGATTCACACAACGAGTCACAAGGACTAATGAACAAGAACAAATGGTTCACACAACGAGTCACAAGGACTAATGAACTAGAACAAATGATTTACACAACGAGTCAGAAGGACTAATTAACAAGGACAAATGATTCACTCAACGAGTCACAAGGACTAATTTACAAGGACAAATGATTTACACAACGAGTCACAAGGACTAATGAACAAGAACAAATGGTTCACACAACGAGTCAGAAGGACTAATGAACTAGAACAAATGATGTACACAACGAGTCACAATGACTAATAAACAAGGACAAATGGTTCACACAAGAAGTCAAAAGGACTAATTAACAAGGTAAAATGATTTACATAACGAGTCATAATGAATAATGAACTAGGACAAATGATTCACAAAACGAGTCACAATGACTAATGAACTAGAACAAATGATTCACACAAGGAGTCACATTGACTAATGAACAAGGACAAATGGTTCACACAACGAGTCACAAGGACTAATGAACAAGGAGAAATGATTCACACAATGAGTCACAAGGACTAATGAACAAGAACAAATGGTTCACACAACGAGTCACAAAGACTAATAAACAAGAACAAATGGTTCACACAACGAGTCACAAGGACTAATGAACTAGAACAAATGATTTACACAACGAGTCAGAAGGACTAAATAACAAGGACAAATGATTCACACAACGAGTCACAAGGACTAATGAACAAAGACAAATGGTTTACAACGAGTCACAAGGACTAATTAACAAGGACAAATGATTTACACAACGAGTGACAATGACAAATGAACTAGAACAAATGATTCACACAAGGAGTCACAATGACTAATGAACAAGGACAAATGGTTCACACAACGAGTCACAAGGACTAATGAACAAGGACAAATGATTCACACAACGAGTCACAAGGACTAGTGAACAAGAACAAATGGTTCACACAACGAGTCACAAGGACTAATGAACAAGAACAAATGGTTCACACAACGAGTCACAAGGACTAATGAACTAGAACAAATGATTTACACAACGAGTCAGAAAGACTAATGAACAAAGACAAATGATTCACACAACGAGTCACAATAACTAATGAACTAGAACAAATGATTTACACAAGGAGTCACATTGACTAATGAACAAGGACAAATGGTTCACACAACGAGTCACAAGGACTAATGAACAAGGAGAAGTGATTCACCCAATGAGTCACAAGGACTAATGAACAAGAACAAATGGTTCACACAACGAGTCACAAAGACTAATGAACAAAGACAAATGGTTCACACAACGAGTCACAAAGACTAATGAACAAGGACAAATGGTTCACACAACGAGTCACAAGGACTAATGAACTAGAACAAATGATTTACACAACGAGTCAGAAGGACTAATTAACAAGGACAAATGATTCACTCAACGAGTCACAAGGACTAATTTACAAGGACAAATGATTTACACAACGAGTCACAAGGACTAATGAACAAGAACAAATGGTTCACACAACGAGTCAGAAGGACTAATGAACAAGGACAAATGATTCACAAAATGAGTCACAATGACTAATGAACTAGAACAAATGATTCACACAAGGAATCACAATGACTAAAGAACATGAACAAATGGTTCACACAACGAGTCACAAGGACTAATGAACAAGAACAAATGGTTCACACAACGAGTCACAAGGACTAATGAACTAGAACAAATGATTTACACAACGAGTCACAAGGAAGGACTAATGAAACAAGGACAAATGATTCACTCAACGAGTCACAAGGACTAATGAACAAAGACTAATTTACAAGGACAAATGATTTACACAACGAGTCACAAGGACTAATGAACAAGAACAAATGGTTCACACAACGAGTCAGAAGGACTAATGAACTAGAACAAATGATGTACACAACGAGTCACAATGACTAATAAACAAGGACAAATGGTTCACACAAGAAGTCAAAAGGACTAATTAACAAGGTAAAATGATTTACATAACAAGTCAAATAATGAATAATGAACTAGGACAAATGATTCACAAAACGAGTCACAATGACTAATGAACTAGAACAAATGATTCACACAAGGAGTCACATTGACTAATGAACAAGGACAAATGGTTCACACAACGAGTCACAAGGACTAATGAACAAGGACAAATGATTCACACAACGAGTCACAAGGACTAATGAACAAGAACAAATGGTTCACACAACGAGTCACAAGGACTAATGAACAAGAACAAATGGTTCACACAACGAGTCACAAGGACTAATGAACAAGAACAAATGGTTCACACAACGAGTCACAAGGACTAATGAACAAGAACAAATGGTTCACACAACGAGTCAGAAAGACTAATGAACAAAGACAAATGATTCACAACGAGTCACAATGACTAATGAACTAGAACAAATGATTTACACAAGGAGTCACATTGACTAATGAACAAGGACAAATGGTTCACACAACGAGTCACAAGGACTAATGAACAAGGAGAAGTGATTCACCCAATGAGTCACAAGGACTAATGAACAAGAACAAATGGTTCACACAACGAGTCACAAAAACTAATGAACAAAGACAAATGATTCACAGAACGAGTCACAAGGACTAATGAACAAGAACAAATGGCTCACACAACGAGTCACAAGGACTAATGAACAAGAACAAATGGTTTACACAACGAGTCACAAGGACTAATGAACTAGAACAAATGATTTACACAACGAGTCAGAAGGACTAATTAACAAGGACAAATGATTCACACAACGAGTCACAAGGACTAATGAACAAAGACAAATGGTTTACAACGAGTCACAAGGACTAATTAACAAGGACAAATGATTTTCACAACGAGTCACAATGACAAATGAACTAGAATAAATGATTCACACAAGGAGTTTCAATGACTAATGAACAAGGACAAATGGTTCACACAACGAGTCACAAGGACTAATGAAAAAGGACAAATGATTCACACAACGAGTCACAAGGACTAATGAACAAGAACAAATGGTTCACACAATGAGTGACAAGGACTAATGAACAAGAACAAATGGTTCACACAACGAGTCACAAGGACTAATGAACTAGAACAAATGATATACACAACGAGTCACAATGACTTATAAACAAGGACAAATGGTTTACACAAGTGGTCACAAGTACTAATTAACAAGGTCAAATGATTTACATAACGAGTCATAATGAAAAATAAACTAGGACAAATGATTCACAAAACGAGTCACAATGACTAATGAACTAGAACAAATGATTCACACAAGGAGTCACATTGACTAATGAACAAGGACAAATGGTTCACACAACGAGTCACAAGGACTAATGAACAAGGAGAAATGATTCACACAATGAGTCACAAGGACTAATGAACAAGAACAAATGGTTCACACAACGAGTCACAAAGACTAATAAACAAGAACAAATGGTTCACACAACGAGTCACAAGGACTAATGAACTAGAACAAAGGATTTACACAACGAGTCAGAAGGACTAAATAACAAGGACAAATGATTCACACAACGAGTCACAAGGACTAATGAACAAAGACAAATGGTTTACAACGAGTCACAAGGACTAATTAACAAGGACAAATTATTTACACAACGAGTGACAATGACAAATGAACTAGAACAAATGATTCACACAAGGAGTCACAATGACTAATGAACAAGGACAAATGGTTCACACAACGAGTCACAAGGACTAATGAACAAGGACAAATGATTCACACAACGAGTCACAAGGACTAATGAACAAGAACAAATGGTTCACACAACGAGTCACAATGAACAAGAACAAATGGTTCACACAACGAGTCACAAGGACTAATGAACTAGAACAAATGATTTACACAACGAGTCACAATGACTAATAAACAAGGACAAATGGTTTACACAAGGAGTCACAAGGACAAATTAACAAGGTCAAATGATTTACATAACGAGTCATAATGAATAATGAACTAGGACAAATGATTCACAAAACGAGTCACAATGACTAATGAACTAGAACAAATGATTCACACAAGGAGTCACATTGACTAATGAACAAGGACAAATGGTTCACACAACGAGTCACAAGGACTTAATGAACAAGGAGAAATGATTCACACAATGAGTAACAAGGACTAATGAATAAGAACAAATGGTTCACACAACAAGTCACAAAGACTAATAAACAAGAACAAATGGTTCACACAACGAGTCACAAGGACTAATGAACTAGAACAAATGAATTACAGAACGAGGCAGAAGGACTAATTAACAAGGACAAATGATTTACACAATGAGTCACAATGACAAATGAACTAGAACAAATGATTCACACAAGGAGTCACAATGACTAATGAACAAAGACAAATGGTTCACACAACGAGTCACAAGGACTAATGAACAAGGACAAATGATTCACACAACGAGTCACAAGGACTAATGAACAAGAACAAATGGTTCACACAACGAGTCACAAGGACTAATGAACTAGAACAAATGATTTACACAACGAGTCAGAAGGACTAATTAACAAGGACAAATGAGTCACACAACGAGTCACAAGGACTAATGAACAAAGACAAATGGTTTACAACGAGTCACAAGGACTAATTTACAAGGACAAATGATTTACACAACGAGTCACAAGGACTAATGAACAAGAACAAATGGTTCACACAACGAGTCACAAGGACTAATGAACTAGAACAAATGATGTACACAACGAGTCACAATGACTAATAAACAAGGACAAATGGTTCACACAAGAAGTCACAAGGAATAATTAACAAGGTAAAATGATTTACATAACGAGTCATAATGAATAATGAACTAGGACAAATGATTCACAAAACGAGTCACAATGACTAATGAACTAGAACAAATGATTCACACAAGGAGTCACATTGACTAATGAACAAGGACAAATGGTTCACACAACGAGTCACAAGGACTAATGAACAAGGAGAAGTGATTCACCCAATGAGTCACAAGGACTAATGAACAAGAACAAATGGTTCACACAACGAGTCACAAAGACTAATGAACAAGAACAAATGGTTTACACAACGAGTCACAAGGACTAATGAACTAGAACAAATGCTTTACACAGCGAGTCAGAAGGACTAATTAACAAGGACAAATGATTCACACAACGAGTCACAAGGACTAATAAACAAAGACAAATGGTTTACAATGAGTCACAAGGACTAATTAACAAGGACAAATGATTTACACAACGAGTGACAATGACAAATGAACTAGAACAAATGATTCACACAAGGAGTCACAATGACTAATGAACAAGGAGAAATGATTCACACAATGAGTCACAAGAACTAATGAACAAGAACAAACGGTTCACACAACCACTCACAAAGACTAATAAACAAGAACAAATGGTTCACACAACGAGTCACAAGGACTAATGAACTAGAACAAATGATTTACACAACGAGTCAGAAAGACTAAATAACAAGGACAAATGATTCACACAACGAGTCACAAGGACTAATGAACAAAGACAAATGGTTTACAACGAGTCACAAGGACTAATTAACAAGGACAAATGATTTACACAACGAGTGACAATGACAAATGAACTAGAACAAATGATTCACACAAGGAGTCACAATGACTAATGAACAAGGACAAATGGTTCACACAACGAGTCACAAGGACTAATGAACAAGGACAAATGATTCACACAACGAGTCACAAGGACTAATGAACAAGAACAAATGGTTCACACAACGAGTCATAAGGACTAATGAACAAGAACAAATGGTTCACACAACGAGTCACAAGGACTAATGAACTAGAACAAATGATTTACACAACGAGTCACAATGACTAATAAACAAGGACAAATGGTTTACACAAGGAGTCACAAGGACAAATTAACAAGGTCAAATGATTTACATAACGAGTCATAATGAATAATGAACTAGGACAAATGATTCACAAAACGAGTCACAATGACTAATGAACTAGAACAAATGATTCACACAAGGAGTCACATTGACTAATGAACAAGGACAAATGGTTCACACAACGAGTCACAAGGACTTAATGAACAAGGAGAAATGATTCACACAATGAGTAACAAGGACTAATGAACAAGAACAAATGGTTCACACAACGAGTCACAAAGACTAATAAACAAGAACAAATGGTTCACACAACGAGTCACAAGGACTAATGAACTAGAACAAATGAATTACAGAACGAGGCAGAAGGACTAATTAACAAGGACAAATGATTTACACAATGAGTCACAATGACAAATGAACTAGAACAAATGATTCACACAAGGAGTCACAATGACTAATGAACAAAGTCAAATGGTTCACACAACGAGTCACAAGGACTAATGAACAAGGACAAATGATTCACACAACGAGTCACAAGGACTAATGAACAAGAACAAATGGTTCACACAACGAGTCACAAGGACTAATGAACTAGAACAAATAATTTACACAACGAGTCAGAAGGACTAATTAACAAGGACAAATGATTCACACAACGAGTCACAAGGACTAATGAACAAAGACAAATGGTTTACAACGAGTCACAAGGACTAATTTACAAGGACAAATGATTTACACAACGAGTCACAAGGACTAATGAACAAGAACAAATGGTTCACACAACGAGTCACAAGGACTAATGAACTAGAACAAATGATGTACACAAGGACTAATGAACTAGAACAAATGATGTACACAACAAGGACAAATGATTCAAACAACGAGTCACAATGACTAATAAACAAGGACAAATGGTTCACACAACGAGTCACAAGGACTAATGAACAAGGACAAATGATTCACACAACGAGTCACAAGGACTAATGAACAAGAACAAATGAACAAATGGTTCAACAGAACAAATGATTTACAAAGACTAATGAACAAAGACAAATGATTCACACAACGAGTCACAAGGACTAATGAACAAGAACAAATGGTTCACACAACGAGTCACAAGGACTAATGAACAAGAACAAATGGTTTACACAACGAGTCACAAGGACTAATGAACTAGAACAAATGGTTTACACAACGAGTCTCAAGGACTAATTAACAAGGACAAATGATTCACACAACGAGTCACAAGGACTAATGAACAAAGACAAATGGTTTACAAAGAGTCACAAGGACTAATTAACAAGGACAAATGATTTTCACAACGAGTCACAATGACAAATGAACTAGATCAAATGATTCACACAAGGAGTCACAATGACTAATGAACAAGGACAAATGGTTCACACAACGAGTCACAAGGACTAATGAACAAGGACAAATGATTCACACAACGAGTCACAAGGACTAATGAACAAGAACAAATGGTTCACACAATGAGTCACAAGGACTAATGAACAAGAACAAATGGTTCACACAACGAGTCACAAGGACTAATGAACTAGAACAAATGATTTACACAACGAGTCACAAGGACTAATAAACAAGGACAAATGGTTTACACAAGGGGTCACAAGGACTAATTAACAAGGTCAAATGATTTACATAACGAGTCATAATGAAAAATAAACTAGACAAATGATTCACTAAAACAAGACAAATGATTTACACAACGAGTCACAATGACTAATGAACTAGAACAAATGATTCACACAAGGAGTCACATTGACTAATGAATCAGGACAAATGGTTCACACAACGAGTCACAAGGACTAATGAACAAGAACAAATGGTTCACACAACGAGTCACAAGGACTAATGAATAAGAACAAATGGTTCACACAACGAGTCACAAGGACTAATGAACTAGAACAAATGATTTACACAACGAGTCACAATGACTAATAAACAAGGACAAATGGTTTACACAAGGAGTCACAAGGACAAATTAACAAGGTCAAATGATTTACATAACGAGTCATAATGAATAATGAACTAGGACAAATGATTCACAAAACGAGTCACAATGACTAATGAACTAGAACAAATGATTCACACAAGGAGTCACAATGACTAATGAACAAGGACAAATGGTTCACACAACGAGTCACAAGGACTTAATGAACAAGGAGAAATGATTCACACAATGAGTAACAAGGACTAATGAACAAGAACAAATGGTTCACACAACGAGTCACAAAGACTAATAAACAAGAACAAATGGTTCAAACAACGAGTCACAAGGACTAATGAACTAGAACAAATGATTTACACAACGAGTCAGAAGGACTAATTAACAAGGACAAATGATTTACACAATGAGTCACAATGATAAATGAACTAGAACAAATGATTCACACAAGGAGTCACAATGACTAATGAACAAAGACAAATGGTTCACACAACGAGTCACAAGGACTAATGAACAAGGACAAATGATTCACACAACGAGTCACAAGGACTAATGAACAAGAACAAATGGTTCACACAACGAGTCACAAGGACTAATGAACTAGAACAAATGATTTACACAACGAGTCAAAGGACTAATGAACAAGGACAAATGATTCACACAACGAGTCACAAAGACTAATAAACAAGAACAAATGGTTCACACAAGAGTCACAAGGACTAATGAACAAAGACAAATGGTTTACAACGAGTCTAATAAGGACAAATGATTACAAGGACAAATGATTTAGAACAAATGATTCACACAACGAGTCACAAGGACTAATGAACTAGAACAAATGATGTACACAATGAGTCACAATGACTAATAAACAAGGACAAATGGTTCACACAAGAAGTCACAAGGACTAATTAACAAGGTAAAATGATTTACATAACGAGTCATAATGAATAATGAACTAGAACAAATGATTCACAAAACGAGTCACAATGACTAATGAACTAGAACAAATGATTCACACAAGGAGTCACAAGGACTAATGAACAAGGACAAATGGTTCACACAACGAGTCACAAGGACTAATGAACAAGGACAAATGATTCACCCAATGAGTCACAAGGACTAATGAACAAGAACAAATGGTTCACACAACGAGTCACAAGGACTAATGAACTAGAACAAATGATGTACACAACGAGTCACAATGACTAATGAACTAGAACAAATGCTTTACACAGCGAGTCAGAAGGACTAATTAACAAGGACAAATGATTCACACAACGAGTCACAAGGACTAATAAACAAAGACAAATGGTTTACAATGAGTCACAAGGACTAATTAACAAGGACAAATGATTTACACAACGAGTGACAATGACAAATGAACTAGAACAAATGATTCACACCAGGAGTCACAATGACTAATGAACAAAGACAAATGGTTCACACAACGAGTCACAAGGACTAATGAACAAGGACAAATGATTCACACAACGAGTCACAAGGACTAATGAACAAGAACAAATGGTTCACACAACGAGTCACAAGGACTAATGAACAAGAACAAATGGTTCACACAACGAGTCACAAGGACTAATGAACTAGAACAAATGATTTACACAACGAGTCACAATGACTTATAAACAAGGACAAATGGTTTACACAAGGGGTCACAAGGACTAATTAACAAGGTCAAATGATTTATATAACGAGTCATAATGAAAAATAAACTAGGACAAATGATTCACAAAACGAGTCACAATGACTAATGAACTAGAACAAATGATTCACACAAGGAGTCACATTGACTAATGAACAAGGACAAATGGTTCACACAACGAGTCACAAGGACTAATGAACAAGGAGAAATGATTCACACAATGAGTCACAAGGACTAATGAACAAGAACAAATGGTTCACACAACGAGTCACAAAGACTAATAAACAAGAACAAATGGTTCACACAACGAGTCACAAGGACTAATGAACTAGAACAAATGATTTACACAACAAGTTAGAAGGACTAAATAACAAGGACAAATGATTCACACAACGAGTCACAAGGACTAATGAACAAAGACAAATGGTTTACAACGAGTCACAAGGACTAATTAACAAGGACAAATGATTTACACAACGAGTGACAATGACAAATGAACTAGAACAAATGATTCACACAAGGAGTCACAATGACTAATGAACAAGGACAAATGGTTCACACAACGAGTCACAAGGACTAATGAACAAGGACAAATGATTCACACAACGAGTCACAAGGACTAATGAACAAGAACAAATGGTTCACACAACGAGTCACAAGGACTAATGAACAAGAACAAATGGTTCACACAACGAGTCACAAGGACTAATGAACTAGAACAAATGATTTACACAACGAGTCACAATGACTAATAAACAAGGACAAATGGTTTACACAAGGAGTCACAAGGACAAATTAACAAGGTCAAATGATTTACATAACGAGTCATAATGAATAATGAACTAGGACAAATGATTCACAAAACGAGTCACAATTACTAATGAACTAGAACAAATGATTCACACAAGGAGTCACATTGACTAATGAACAAGGACAAATGGTTCACACAACGAGTCACAAGGACTTAATGAACAAGGAGAAATGATTCACACAATGAGTAAATGAACAAGAACAAATGGTTCACACAACGAGTCACAAAGACTAATAAACAAGAACAAATGGTTCACACAACGAGTCACAAGGACTAATGAACTAGAACAAATGAATTACAGAACGAGGCAGAAGGACTAATTAACAAGGACAAATGATTTACACAATGAGTCACAATGATAAATGAACTAGAACAAATGATTCACACAAGGAGTCACAATGACTAATGAAGAAAGACAAATGGTTCACACAACGAGTCAAAAGGACTAATGAACTAGAACAAATGATTTACACAACGAGTCAGAAGGACTAATTAACAAGGACAAATGATTCACACAACGAGTCACAAGGACTAATGAACAAAGACAAATGGTTTACAACGAGTCACAAGGACTAATTTACAAGGACAAATGATTTACACAACGAGTCACAAGGACTAATGAACAAGAACAAATGGTTCACACAACGAGTCACAAGAACTAATGAACTAGAACAAATGATGTACACAACGAGTCACAATGACTAATAAACAAGGACAAATGGTTCACACAAGAAGTCACAAGGACTAATTAACAAGGTAAAATGATTTACATAACGAGTCATAATGAATAATGAACTAGGACAAATGATTCACAAAACGAGTCACAATGACTAATGAACTAGAACAAATGATTCACACAAGGAGTCACATTGACTAATGAACAAGGACAAATGGTTCACACAACGAGTCACAAGGACTAATGAACAAGGAGAAGTGATTCACCCAATGAGTCACAAGGACTAATGAAGAAGAACAAATGGTTCACACAACGAGTCACAAAGACTAATGAACAAGAACAAATGCTTTACACAGCGAGTCAGAAGGACTAATTAACAAGGACAAATGATTCACACAACGAGTCACAAGGACTAATAAACAAAGACAAATGGTTTACAATGACACAAACTAATTAACAAGACAAATGATTTACACAAGGAGTCACAATGACTAATGAACAAGAACAAATGATTCACACAAGTAGTCACAATGACTAATGAACAAAGACAAATGGTTCACACAACGAGTCACAAGGACTAATGAACAAGGACAAATGGTTTACACAACGAGTCACAAGACTAATGAACAAGAACAAATGGTTCACACAACGAGTCACAAGGACTAATGAACAAGAACAAATGGTTCACACAACGAGTCACAAGGACTAATGAACTAGAACAAATGATTTACACAACGAGTCACAATGACTAATAAACAAGGAAAAATGGTTTACACAAGGAGTCACAAGGACTAATTAACAAGGTCAAATGATTTACATAACGAGTCATAATGAATGATGAACTAGGACAAATGATTCACAAAATGAGTCACAATGACTAATGAACTAGAACAAATGATTCACACAAGGAGTCACATTGACTAATGAACAAGGACAATGGTTCACACAACGAGTCACAAGGACTTAATGAACAAGGAGAAATGATTCACACAATGAGTAACAAGGACTAATGAACAAGAACAAATGGTTCACACAACGAGTCACAAAGACTAATAAACAAGAACAAATGGTTCACACAACGAGTCACAAGGACTAATGAACTAGAACAAATGAATTACAGAACGAGGCAGAAGGACTAATTAACAAGGACAAATGATTTACACAATGAGTCACAATGACAAATGAACTAGAACAAATGATTCACACAAGGAGTCACAATGACTAATGAACAAAGACAAATGGTTCACACAACGAGTCACAAGGACTAATGAACAAGGATAAATAATTCACACAACGAGTCACAAGGACTAATAAACAAGAACAAATGGTTCACACAACGAGTCACAAGGACTAATGAACTAGAACAAATGATTTACACAACGAGTCAGAAGGACTAATTAACAAGGACAAATTATTCACACAACGAGTCACAAGGACTAATGAACAAAGACAAATGGTTTACAACGAGTCACAAGGACTAATTAACAAGGACAAATGATTTACACAACGAGTGACAATGACAAATGAACTAGAACAAATGATTCACACAAGGAGTCACAATGACTAATGAACAAGGACAAATGGTTCACACAACGAGTCACAAGGACTAATGAACAAGGACAAATGATTCACACAACGAGTCAATGGTTCACACAACGAGTCACAAGGACTAATGAACAAGAACAAATGGTTCACACAACGAGTCACAAGGACTAATGAACTAGAACAAATGATTTACACAACGAGTCATAATGACTAATAAACAAGGACAAATGGTTTACACAAGGAGTCACAAGGACAAATTAACAAGGTCAAATGATTTTCATAACGAGTCATAATGAATAATGAACTAGGACAAATGATTCACAAAACGAGTCACAATGACTAATGAACTAGAACAAATGATTCACACAAGGAGTCACATTGACTAATGAACAAGGACAAATGGTTCACACAACGAGTCACAAGGACTTAATGAACAAGGAGAAATGATTCACACAATGAGTAACAAGGACTAATGAACAAGAACAAATGGTTCACACAACGAGTCACAAAGACTAATAAACAAGAACAAATGGTTCACACAACGAGTCACAAGGACTAATGAACTAGAACAAACGAATTACAGAACGAGGCAGAAGGACTAATTAACAAGGACAAATGATTTACACAATGAGTCACAATGACAAATGAACTAGAACAAATGATTCACACAAGGAGTCACAATGACTAATGAACAAAGACAAATGGTTCACACAACGAGTCACAAGGACTAATGAACAAGGACAAATGATTCACACAACGACTCACAAGGACTAATGAACAAGAACAAATGGTTCACACAACGAGTCACAAGGACTAATGAACTAGAACAAATGATTTACACAACGAGTCAGAAGGACTAATTAACAAGGACAAATGATTCACACAACTAGTCACAAGGACTAATGAACAAAGACAAATGGTTTACAACGAGTCACAAGGACTAATTTACAAGGACAAATGATTTACACAACGAGTCACAAGGACTAATGAATAAGAACAAATGGTTCACACAATGAGTCACAAGGACTAATGAACTAGAACAAATGATGTACACAACGAGTCACAATGACTAATAAACAAGGACAAATGGTTCACACAAGAAGTCACAAGGACTAATTAACAAGGTAAAATGATTTACATAACGAGTCATAATGAATAAAGAACTAGGACAAATAATTCACAAAACGAGTCACAATGACTAATGAACTAGAACAAATGATTCACACAAGGAGTCACATTGACTAATGAACAAGGACAAATGGTTCACACAACGAGTCACAAGGACTAATGAACTAGAACAAATGGTTTACTTAATGAACTAGAACAAATGCTTTACACAGCGAGTCAGAAGGACTAATTAACAAGGACAAATGATTCACACAACGAGTCACAAGGACTAATGAACAAAGACAAATGGTTTACAATGAGTCACAAGGACTAATTAACAAGGACAAATGATTTACACAACGAGTGACAATGACAAATGAACTAGAACAAATGATTCACACAAGGAGTCACAATGACTAATGAACAAAGACAAATGGTTCACACAACGAGTCACAAGGACTAATGAACAAGGACAAATGATTCACACAACGAGTCACAAGGACTAATGAACAAGAACAAATGGTTCACACAACGAGTCACAAGGACTAATGAACAAGAACAAATGGTTCACACAACGAGTCACAAGGACTAATGAACTAGAACAAATGATTTACACAACGAGTCACAATGACTAATAAACAAGGACAAATGGTTTACACAAGGAGTCACAAGGACTAATTAACAAGGTCAAATGATTTACATAACGAGTCATAATGAATAATGAACTAGGACAAATGATTCACAAAACGAGTCACAATGACTAATGAACTAGAACAAATGATTCACACAAGGAGTCACATTGACTAATGAACAAGGACAATGGTTCACACAACGAGTCACAAGGACTTAATGAACAAGGAGAAATGATTCACACAATGAGTAACAAGGACTAATGAACAAGAACAAATGGTTCACACAACGAGTCACAAAGACTAATAAACAAGAACAAATGGTTCACACAACGAGTCACAAGGACTAATGAACTAGAACAAATGAATTACAGAACGAGGCAGAAGGACTAATTAACAAGGACAAATGATTTACACAATGAGTCACAATGACAAATGAACTAGAACAAATGATTCACACAAGGAGTCACAATGACTAATGAACAAAGACAAATGGTTCACACAACGAGTCACAAGGACTAATGAACAAGGACAAATGATTCACAGAACGAGTCACAAGGACTAATGAACAAGAACAAATGGTTCACACAACGACTCACAAGGACTAATGAACTAGAACAAATGATTTGAACAACGAGTCAGAAGGACTAATTAACAAGGACAAATTATTCACACAACGAGTCACAAGGACTAATGAACAAAGACAATTGGTTTACAACGAGTCACAAGGACTAATTTACAAGGACAAATGATTTACACAACGAGTCACAAGGACTAATGAACAAGAACAAATGGTTCACACAACGAGTCACAAGGACTAATGAACTAGAACAAATGATGTACACAACGAGTCACAATGACTAATAAACAAGGATAAATGAATCACACAAGGAGTCACAAGGACTAATTAACAAGGTAAAATGATTTACATAACGAGTCATAATGAATAATGAACTAGGATAGATGATTCACAAAACGAGTCACAATGACTAATGAACTAGAACAAATGATTCACACAAGGAGTCACATTGACTAATGAACAAGGACAAATGGTTCACACAACGAGTCACAAGGACTAATGAACAAGGAGAAGTGATTCACCCAATGAGTCACAAGGACTAATGAACAAGAACCAATGGTTCACACAACGAGTCACAAAGACTAATGAACAAGAACAAATGGTTTACACAACGAGTCACAAGGACTAATGAACTAGAACAAATGCTTTACACAGCGAGTCAGAAGGACTAATTAACAAGGACAAATGATTCACACAACGAGTCACAAGGACTAATGAACAAAGACAAATGGTTTACAATGAGTCACAAGGACTAATTAACAAGGACAAATGATTTACACAACGAGTGACAATGACAAATGAACTAGAACAAATGATTCACACAAGGAGTCACAATGACTAATGAACAAAGACAAATGGTTCACACAACGAGTCACAAGGACTAATGAAGAAGAACAAATGATTCACACAACGAGTCACAAGGACTAATGAACAAGAACAAATGGTTCACACAACGAGTCACAATGACTAATGAACAAGAAAAAATGGTTCACACAACGAGTCACAAGGACTAATGAACTAGAACAAATGAATTACACAACGAGGCAGAAGGACTAATTAACAAGGACAAATGATTCACACAACGAGTCACAAGGACTAATGAACAAGGACAAATGGTTTACAACGAGTCACAAGGACTATGTAACAAGGACAAATGATTTACACAACGAGTCACAATGACAAATTGTAACCCCCCGGTTTATGAAGGAGCCTTTAGCAAGACATTCCCTAATAAACCGGACTGTTACCATCTCGGTTTCCCGAGGTAGTGAATAACAAATTAAACTCCAAGGCAATTTATATAATTATTTTTAACTTAATTATTACAAAACCTCTTTTCGTCAAATTACAAGAACTAACATAAATAAAAGTGAAAGTCTTCTATAGATGATGATCTAGCTACTAAGTCGTCTGATCCAGTGTCTCACGCCCATCCAGCTCCCGATTCTATCTCTTAACCTGTCAAGTCTGCTCGCCAATATTTGGGTCATCACAGGTGTTCACGAATACACAGGGTCAACCACGAGGTTGTGTAGGGAAAACAATAAAACAACAAAATATGATATGCATGCTCCTCCGTCACCTCCATCTCCATCTCAACTCATATCTCATATCTCATACCCGGACAACCCACCATACCGATCCCCAGAGACTATATATATCGACCGTAGCCGATCCGCCATTTCGCTGAGGACACCAGGGCAAGTCTGCGAGAACCCGCTGGGCCTTATCACAACTCACATCGTATCTCAACATCGTCACTCCTACACCATCCTCCAACTCCAATGCATATGAATGCTCAAAAGAAATTAATGCAACACAATATATATATATATATATATATAAATATACTAAATCAATAATCATAAAATCATGCTTAGGTTACCATGTTGTGATATCATATTCAATACAATCAATTCAGTCAAACACCTTCCCGTATATGAATCATAACGTAAATCAACAACCACGAATCAAGTCAACACAATTAAACAACAACGATAATAAGTCAAGTGTATTTCCCTACCTCAAAGTGCCAACAAATCCAATTAAGCGATTCAAGCCCTCCGAGAAAAAATAAAGCAACGAATCTGATTATCGATCCTTCACGAATCCGTCACCTAAAACAATTATAATATTTATAATTACTAATTACTAAACATAGAAATCCCCCAAAGTAGAAGCTACTAAAAATAGATAGGTTACCCAATATAGAGAGTTCCTAAAATAGAAGTTTTCCCGAAATACAATCCCGACACCAAACTTATGCCCAACTGATAACTAAAATAACCCGATTAGTATTTGACCCAACTTCCCAAAATAGAAAGTTACTAAAGTAGAATTTCTTAAAATGGAAACTTTCCCGATATAGTAACTTTTCTCTTTTAACAAACCCGACTCAAAACCCGTCTCTAATTATTTTAAAAGACCCGGGAATTTAAATTAAATAAATTATTTAAATGACTAGGGAATTGCATTTAATAACAAATATGATAAATAAAATATTAAACGAATTAAACGATTTAAGAAAACCCGAATCAAACATAAAACAACTCGAAAAACCCGAACCCACAACCCGCGACATCTCACTCGCCCAAACCCTCGCGCGCCTTTAACCACCACAATGAATGAAATCCACCAGGCTGTTCCCCACTTCGACCCAAATCCACCAACAACCACCACCAGCCTGGTCGATTGTTCGCGCCTCTCCCTCGAACCAAGGTTTATAAATTGGCCTTAGCGGGGTTGCCGCCACCAAATGACCCACTTTTGCAACCCCATAGCCACCACATAAAAGTTATCAACGAAGACACTATTCTATCACCACCATTCTTCTCGCCGCCAACCCTCGCACATAGACACCATAGCACCACCGTTTCGACCTCCCCCTAGTCCACGGTGGCGCCACCCCAAACCTACCCGTCTAAACCTCGCTCAAAAACCCGTATATAAACCCGTTGCTACCCCCCACGCCGCACCGCCTTTCATAAAATGTACTACCACTTCCTAAAACCACCCTAACTACCGCCACTACATTCGTCACATACCACCCATTTCCCTTACCCCGTCAACAACCACCAGCCTCACCTCCTTAAGTCATGAAACAACAACCAACAACTCGGCAAAAATGCGAAAACAGAGAAAAGGGTTGAACTCTTACCTTTTTCCGCCACCACAACAGCCACCAGGGCCACCCACGGTCGTCGACAAACACCCTAAAGCCTTCCTTGCTGTGCCGACAACACCCATGCTTTCTCTCTCTCTCTCTCTCTCTCTCTCTCTCTCGTTTTGCGTGAAGGCTGAGATTTTAGCTGATGAAATGAGGGAGGCGTGAGGGAGGCGGGCTGAGGGAAGGGATTGGGTAGTGTTTAGGTTATAATTAGGGTTAGGGTTTAGGGTTAAATGGGCTAAACATGTTATTGGCCAACTTAAATGGGTTCGCTCACATTTCGAATTCCATATAAACCCGTCTCAATTAACTTACGATAGCTTAAAGTAATTATCGACTCAACTATTAACCCACATAATTAGTAATATAAAATGTATAATAACTAATATATAATAATATCCGTTTAATTGATTATATAAAATACGGGGTATTACAGTCTTCCCCCCTTAAAATGAACTTCGTCCCGAAGTTCGCTCCCGTACTCAAAGCTCGGAAAGGGTATTGTATATATCGTACGTACGGACGTCACGCATTTCTAACACGGTTAACACACACTTTTGACACATCAATTAAACATAACAAACACGAAATGTTACATTAACAAATCGCCCTCCTAAAAGTAAACTTCATCCCGAAGTTTAACTCGTCTTTACTTAACCCAACTAACTACGACTAATACCTACCTGAGAACACCAATGTATAACAACTAAATAATCACCTGAGAACACCGTCATCTTCCATCTAAATTCCGGTCTCAAACTCAAATAACTCAATAGCCATAGTCACACTGGACCGTAAACATAACTCCCGTAAACATAACTCGGCTCATAGGCTAACTCATAACTCAATACCAGTAGTTTAATTACACTCTCCTTTTACACATCAACTAACTAACAGAAGTAGGAACAAAACATATAGAACTCATTTGCATAGGTACCCCGCAACTAAACATCAACTTGGTCAAAACTACAATCTACAAACAAGTGCAATTTAAGCATTAAGATTTTACAATCCTACCCGACTAGAAACATGGTTACGTCCTCGTAACCTCTTTTCAATTTTCATATACATATGCAACAAAATCATTATCAACCACATGTGACAGGAAAGAACATATGATAAAAGATTGCGCATTAACATTAAGGTCAAAACAAGGTTTTATTATGGAATTAACTGATTGTCAACAAGTAACATTTATTACTAGCTCATGCTTAACTTAAAAACACATCAAACTAAAGAACGAAAAGAAAGGAACCAAGGTTTACACGGTTTCACCACTAAACAAATTTGATGATCAATTATAGACTATGAACGAGCGAGAGCAAAATCAACAAAACAATTTAAGAACTTCTCACATTGCAAACATATCACAGAAAATAGATCTACCACTACCATCCATCACACTCACAGGATCTTATTGACATGTCCGTACAACCATTTACTCACCCACTGGTTTAGGTCACGAATTGGGTCGATGAATTTAAGCAATCAACAACATACTCATAATTCATATTTTAAATTATAAAAATTGTTTGCACGATATCAATTCTGAAAACATATTTCCCAATAAAAGTAACTACATATGATCTATGACAACAACAACATCACTTTCATATCCCACATATGTTTCACATTTTAGCAATCATATCTTTCAATTGTGTCTAGCAACTTTGTATACTCATTTTCAGCAAAACAAAAGATATCGTATAAATAACTTTGACATATACATTTGCCATCATACACTTCGTAGAACACTAGCTATGATAAAAGATTAACAACTTGAACAGCTTCTCTGATTTGTACGGTTGAATAATTAGGCAACTCGTAGGCTTAATTAAACGTAACTATAACGACTATCATTTAACCCAATGCATATCATGTGAATCATCAAAGGGTTATCCTATTATAATTGTCAACATAGTTATCATAACAGTCTTTATTATAATATAATTGATAGTAACGACTCGAGAATATAGATATGCCAATTGTCGTGTTATATCAAACAGTTTCCTTTATATCACACCCATACAATTGCAAGAATCACTTTAGCATTTTACGACATTGTAATAACGAACATATTCAATAAGGAATAACAACACTGTTTATTATCATGTTATAGGTGTAGGTCCAACTGAAATAATTTAATGCGATGAAGGTAATAAATATAACTATGGGCACACAACTCATATGAAAGACATTAGAACTCAGATGCATCCTACATGTGTGAACATTTAGACATACTCATTACTACCATCCATGTGTAAACATTTAGACATAATTATTATAATTATTCATGCGAGTATATTAGAACCATCAAATTAACTTTTAATGCCATCAACTTTACCAAGATATGTCAATAGAGTTTTATATTTATTTATATCCGACCACTATGCAAATATGATGAACACACCAGAGATATTACAACATGCCAAACATATGTAAAATATGCAAACAACTGGACTCGTATAAAATATTTCACCCTTGATTAAGAATCAATTTAAGCTATCCAATTTTACTCACGCTATCATGCCAACAATGTTATCAACTAAGTTTTAATTTTATCACTTGTTAAGATACATAACTACTGAACATGCGTGCTACTATCGTCATATAAAGCATTATAAATTCACATTACTAAGGCTCATGAATTAATCAAACAACTGTATGAAACTCAACCTAGAACACACATTTTACAAGTCATGTTTCACGTTGTAACTTTCAAAGATCACGAATAAATAACCGTTCGATTAAAACTTGATTCATATTATTTTTATAAAACACGGAGAGTTAAAAACACAGGGGAAAAAGAATTAGGTCTAAAGCACAAAAATTTCATTTTTAAAGAATTTTACAACTCAGTTGGTCCAAACAAACATGTGACAGCAATTGGTCCAAAACTTGGGTCAGTTTGCAAAACCTACCGTTTAATATAGAGACATCAAGACTTTTCGTGGCTTATCAATTTGAAAACCTATGCGACTCTTTTGATCGATGGAGTTGGAATTATGCAAAAATTATTAATATCAAACATCACTGCACAGGAACTTCCTAACCACAGCTCACTAAAATATTTATTACTCCTAATCCGTATATCATATAAGCATGAAACCAACGCCAAATGATTACTAACTCCCAAGGCTATCTCTCATAAAATTTTCATCCATAGGCAATAAAAAGAAAAGAAATGGCAGTAAGGTCAATTAAAGAGTACAATCAAACAAAACAAGTTTCAGCACAAAGTCGTTCATTTTCTATGTCCCAAACTCTTACAACCATACTATCGATACTAACTCATCCTAACTTAAATCTCACACTGTGTATTTCGTAACATCTACCCCATAGAATCCTTTCGCATCTCGATCTACTCCTTACATCTAAATCACGATTGCTATGACTATAAACATGCAATTCAATAGTGTTTATAATTACTATCACAATACTATACTAGCATGGCTTCGGGATCACATAACCGCATATTACTAGACATAATAGTACTATCAGCACATCATTCAACATCCACCTAGGTAACTATCATCGACTCGCAATTATTTTCATGCTCACGTCTAGCACAACACTTCATTGATTATTAACCTGAACTCAAAATTTTATTTCTCATTTCCACAACATTATATGATCACGTCATCATTCATACAAAATACTTAGCGTAGCGTTGTCCTGCAGAATGGTTAGAATATATGGGTCTCAAGGTATACATAAACTCGATTATGAAATAATCAATGTATCAATCAGTTAATACTTAGGCAACGATATTTGAATTTCATGTTCAACCTCAAGCAACTTTTCTACCCTTTCTCTCATATACACTCAGGGTTTCCGGGTCAAATTGAGAGGGCCGCTGGTTCGGTGTGAGGGGGCCCCTGAACCTTACCTTAGTGTGCTCCTAACAGTTCTATCCCGGGGTTCATTTTATTTAGACTCTTCCTATGTTCATTGGGTTCATTGGTTTAGGCCTGAGGATCGTTCGCTCTGATACCACTTTGTAACACCCCGGTTTATGAAGGAGCCTTTAACAAGACATTCCCTAATAAACCGGACTGTTACCATCTCGGTTTCCCGAGGTAGTGAATAACAAATTAAACTCCAAGGCAATTTATATAATTATTTTTAACTTAATTATTACAAAACCTCTTTTCGTCAAATTACAAGAACTAACATAAATAAAAGTGAAAGTCTTCTAGATGATGATCTAGCTACTAAGTCGTCTGATCCAGTGTCTCACGCCCATCCAGCTCCCGATTCTATCTCTTAACCTGTCAAGTCTGCTCGCCAATATTTGGGTCATCACAGGTGTTCACGAATACACAGGGTCAACCACGAGGTTGAGTAGGGAAAACAATAAAACAACAAAATATGATATGCATGCTCCTCCGTCACCTCTATCTCCATCTCCATCTCAACTCATATCTCATATCTCATACCCCGGACAACCCAGCCATACCGATCCCCGGTAGACTATATATATCGAACGTAGCCGATCTGCCACTCGTGGCGAGGACACCAGGGCAAGTCTGCGCAGAACCCGCCCGGGCCTTATCACAACTCACATCGTATCTCAACATCGTCACTCCTACACCATCCTCCAACTCCAATGCATATGAAATGCTCAAAAGAAATTAATGCAACACAAATATATATATATATATATATATAATATCATATATATATATAAAATCACTGAATCGATAATCATAAAATCATGCCGGTTACCCGATGTTGTGATATCATATTCAATACAATCAATTCAGTCAATCACCTTCCTGTATATGAATCATAACGTAAATCAACAACCACGAATCAAGTCAACACAATTAAACAACAAAGATAATAAGTCAAGTGTATTTCCCTACCTCAAAGTGCCAATAAATCCAATTAAGCCCTACCTTTTCGCAATCCAAAAATAAAGCAACGAATCTGATTATCGATCCTTCACGAATCCGTCACCTAAAACAATTATAATATTTATAATTACTAATTACTAAATATAGAAATCCCCCAAAGTAGAAGCTACTAAAAATAGATAGGTTACCCAATATAGAGAGTTCCTAAAATAGAAGTTTTCCCGAAATACAATCCCGACACCAAACTTATGCCCAACTGATAACTAAAATAACCCGATTAGCATTTGACCCAACTTCCCAAAATAGAAAGTTACTAAAGTAGAATTTCTTAAAATGGAAACTTTCCCGATATAGTAACTTTTCTCTTTTAACAAACCCGACTCAAAACCCGTCTCTAATTATTTTAAAAGACTCGGGAATTTAAATTAAATAAATTATTTAAATGACTAGGGAATTGCATTTAATAACTAATATGATAAATAAAATATTAAACGAATTAAACGATTTAAGAAAACCCGAATCAAACATAAAACAACTCGAAAAACCCGAACCCACAACCCGCGACATCTCACTTAGCCCAAACCCTCATTTTCCACAACCACCACAGATTCGCCACCGGCAGGCATGTTCCCCATAATTTACCTAGGACCACCAACAACCACCACCACCGTGAGATCGATATATGCATAAAGTCGAACATCAAATAAATTGCCTCTCTTTTCAAACTTTGCCGCCACCAGAAGACCACCTTTGCAACCCCATAGCCACCACAATTATCAAATCGACACTATTCTATCACCACCATTCTTCTCGCCGCCAACCCACGCACATAGACACCATAGCACCACCGTTTCGACCTCCCCTAGTCCACGGTGGCGCCACCCCAAACCTACCCGTCTAAACCTCGCCTGAAACCCGTATATAAACTCGTTGCTACCCCCAAATAAAAACCTTTCACAAACTACCACCTCCAAAAACCACCCTAACCACCGCCACTACATTCATCACATACCACCCATTTCCCTTACCCCGTCAACAACCACCAGCCTCACCTCCCTAAGTCAAGAAAAAACAACCAACAACTCGGCAAAAATGCGAAAACAGAGAAAAGGGTTGAACTCTTACCTTTTTCCGCCACCACAACAGCCACCAGGGCCACCCACGGTCGTCGACAAACACCCTAAAGCCTTCCTTGCTGCGCCGACAACACCCATGCTTTCTCTCTCTCTCTCTCTCTCTCTCGTTTTGCGTGAAGGCTGAGATTTTAGCTGATGAAGTGAGGGAGGCGTGAGGGAGGCGGGTTGAGGGAAGGGATTGGGTAGTGTTTAGGTTATAATTAGGGTTAGGGTTTAGGGTTAAATGGGCTGAACATGTTATTGGCCAACTTAAATGGGTTCGCTCACATTTCGAATTCCATATAAACCCGTCTCAATTAACTTACGATAGCTTAAAGTAATTATCGACTCAACTATTAACCCGACATAATTAGTAATATAAAATGTATAATAACTAATATATAATAATATCCGTTTAATTGATTATATAAAATACGGGGTATTACACAAATGAACTAGAACAAATGATTCACACAAGGAGTCACAATGACTAATGAACAAGGACAAATGATTCACACAACGAGTCACAAGTACTAATGAACAAAGACAAATGATTCACACAACGAGTCACAAGGACTAATGAACAAGAACAAATGGTTCACACAACGAGTCACAAGGACTAATGAAGAAGAACAAAATGTTCACACAACGAGTCACAAGGACTAATGAACTAGAACAAATGATTTACACAACGAGTCAGAAGCACACAACGAGTCACAAGGACTAATGAACAAAGACAAATGGTTTACAACGAGTCACAAGGACTAATTAACAAGGACAAATGATTTACACAACGAGTCACAAGGACTAATGAACAAGAACAAATGGTTCACACAACGAGTCACAAGGAATAATGAACTAGAACAAATGATGTACACAACGAATCACAATGACTAATAAACAAGGACAAATGGTTCACACAAGGAGTCACAAGGACTAATTAACAAGGTCAAATGATTTACATAACGAGTCATAATGAATAATGAACTAGGAAAGATGATTCACAAAACGAGACACAATGACTAATGAACTAGAACAAATGATTCACACAAGGAGTCACAATGACTAAAGAACAAGAACAAATGGTTCACACAAAGAGTCACAAGGACTAATGAACAAGAACAAATGGTTCAACAAGAACAAACTAATGAACTAGAACAAATGATTTACACAACGAGTCAGAAGGACTAATTAACAAGGACAAATGATTCACACAACGAGTCACAAGGACTAATGAACAAGAACAAATGGTTCACACACCGAGTCACAAGGACTAATGAAGAAGAACAAAATGTTCACTAATCACAAACTAATGAACTAGAACAAATGATTTACACTACGAGTCAAAGCACACAACGAGTCACAAGGACTAATGAACAAAGACAAATGGTTTACAACGAGTCACAAGGACTAATTAACAAGGACAAATGATTTACACAACGAATCACAAGGACTAATGAACAAGAACAAATGGTTCACACAACGAGTCACAAGGAATAATGAACTAGAACAAATGATGTACACAACGAGTCACAATGACTAATAAACAAGGACAAATGGTTCACACAAGGAGTCACAAGGACTAATTAACAAGGTCAAATGATTTACATAACGAGTCATAATGAATAATGAACTAGGACAAATGATTCACAAAACGAGTCACAATGACTAATGAACTAGAACAAATGATTCACACAAGGAGTCACAATGACTAAAGAACAAGAACAAATGGTTCACACAAAGAGTCACAAGGACTAATGAACAAGAACAAATGGTTCACACAACGAGTCACAAGGACTAATGAACTAGAACAAATGATTTACACAACGAGTCAGAAGGACTAATTAACAAGGACAAATGATTCACAAACGAGACTAATGACTAATGAACAAAGACAAATGGTTTAAAACGAGTCACAAGGACTAATTTACAAGGACAAATGATTTACACAACGAGTCACAAGGACTAATGAACAAGAACAAATGGTTCACACAACGAGTCACAAGGACAAATGAACTAGAACAAATGATGTACACAACGAGTCACAATGACTAATAAACAAGGACAAATGGTTCACACAAGTCACAAGGACTAATTAACAAGGTAAAATTTACGTAACAGTCATAATGAATAATGAACTAGGACAAATGATTCACAAAACGAGTCACAATGACTAATGAACTAGAACAAATGATTCACACAAGGAGTCACATTGACTAATGAACAAGGACAAATGGTTCACACAACGAGTCACAAGGACTAATGAACAAGGAGAAGTGATTCACCCAATGAGTCACAAGGACTAATGAACAAGAACAAATGGTTCACACAACGAGTCACAAAGACTAATGAACAAAGACAAATGATTCACACAACGAGTCACAAGGACTAATGAACAAGAACAAATGGTTCACACAACGAGTCACAAGGACTAATGAACAAGAACAAATGGTTCACACAACGAGTCACAAGGACTAATGAACTAGAACAAATGCTTCACAAGAACAAATGATCAAAGACTAATTAACAAGGACAAATGATTCACACAACGAGTCACAAGGACTAATGAACAAAGACAAATGGTTTACAATGAGTCACAAGGACTAATTAACAAGGACAAATGATTTACACAACGAGTGACAATGACAAATGAACTAGAACAAATGATTCACACAAGGAGTCACAATGACTAATGAAGAAGGACAAATGGTTCACACAACGAGTCACAAGGACTAATGAACAAGGACAAATGATTCACACAACGAGTCACAAGGACTAATGAACAAGAACAAATGGTTCACACAACGAGTCACAAGGACTAATGAACAAGAACAAATGGTTCACACAACGAGTCACGGGGACTAATGAACTAGAACAAATTATTTACACAACGAGTCACAATGACTAATAAACAAGGACAAATGGTTTACACAAGGAGTCACAAGGACTAATTAACAAGGTCAAATGATTTACATAACGAGTCATAATGAATAATGAACTAGGACAAATGATTCACAAAACGAGTCACATTGACTAATGAACTAGAACAAATGATTCACACAAGGAGTCACATTGACTAATGAACAAGGACAAATGGTTCACACAACGAGTCACAAGGACTTAATGAACAAGGAGAAATGATTCACACAATGAGTAACAAGGACTAATGAACAAGAAGTAATGGTTCACACAACGAGTCACAAAGACTAATAAACAAGAACAAATGGTTCACACAACGAGTCACAAGGACTAATGAACTACAACAAATGAATTACAGAACGAGGCAGAAGGACTAATTAACAAGGACAAATGATTTACACAATGAGTCACAATGACAAATGAACTAGAACAAATGATTCACACAAGGAGTCACAATGACTAATGAACAAAGACAAATGGTTCACACAACGAGTCACAAGGACTAATGAACAAGGACAAATGATTCACACAACGAGTCACAAGGACTAATGAACAAGAACAAATGGTTCACACAACTAGTCACAATGACTAATGAACAAGAAAAAATGGTTCACACAACGAGTCACAAGGACTAATGAACTAGAACAAATGAATTACACAACGAGGCAGAAGGACTAATTAACAAGGACAAATGATTCACACAACGAGTCACAAGGACTAATGAACAAGGACAAATGGTTTACAAGGACTATGTAACAAGGACAAATGATTTACACAACGAGTCACAATGACAAATGAACTAGAACAAATGATTCACACAAGGAGTCACAATGACTAATGAACAAGGACAAATGGTTCACACAACGAGTCACAAGGACTAATGAACAAAGACAAATGATTCACACAATGAGTCACAAGGACTAATGAACAAGAACAAATGGTTCACACAACGAGTCACAAGGACTAATGAAGAAGAACAAAATGTTCACACAACGAGTCACAAGGACTAATGAACTAGAACAAATGATTTACACAACGAGTCAGAAGCACACAACGAGTCACAAGGACTAATGAACAAAGACAAATGGTTTACAACGAGTCACAAGGACTAATTAACAAGGACAAATGATTTACACAACGAGTCACAAGGACTAATGAACAAGAACAAATGGTTCACACAACGAGTCACAAGGAATAATGAACTAGAACAAATGATGTACACAACGAGTCACAATGACTAATAAACAAGGACAAATGGTTCACACAAGGAGTCACAAGGACTAATTAACAAGGTAAAATGATTTACATAACGAGTCATAATGAATAATGAACTAGGAAAAATGATTCACAAAACGAGTCACAATGACTAATGAACTAGAACAAATGATTCACACAAGGAGTCACATTGACTAATGAACAAGGACAAATGGTTCACACAACGAGTCACAAGGACTAATGAACAAGGAGAAGTGATTCACCCAATGAGTCACAAGGACTAATGAACAAGAACAAATGGTTCACACAACGAGTCACAAAGACTAATGAACAAAGAAAAATGATTCACACAACCAGTCACAAGGACTAATGAACAAGAACAAATGGTTCACACAACGAGTCACAAGGACTAATGAACAAGAACAAATGGTTTACACAACGAGTCACAAAGACTAATGAACTAGAACAAATGCTTTACACAACGAGTCAGAAGGACTAATTAACAAGGACAAATGATTCACACAACGAGTCACAAGGACTAATGAACAAAGACAAATGGTTTAAAATGAGTCACAAGGACTAATTAACAAGGACAAATGATTTACACAACGAGTGACAATGACAAATGAACTAGAACAAATGATTCACACAAGGAGTCACAATGACTAATTAACAAGGACAAATGGTTCACACAACGAGTCACAAGGACTAATGAACAAGGACAAATGATTCACACAACGAGTCACAAGGACTAATGAACAAGAACAAATGGTTCACACAACGAGTCACAAGGACTAATGAACAAGAACAAATGGTTCACACAACGAGTCACAAGGACTAATGAACTAGAACAAATTATTTACACAACAAGTCACAATGACTAATAAACAAGGACAAATGGTTTACACAAGGAGTCACAAGGACTAATTAACAAGCTCAAATGATTTACATAACGAGTCATAATGAATAATGAACTAGGACAAATGATTCACAAAACGAGTCACATTGACTAATGAACTAGAACAAATGATTCACACAAGAAGTCACATTGACTAATGAACAAGGACAAATGGTTCACACAACGAGTCACAAAGACTAATAAACAAGAACAAATGGTTCACACAACGAGTCACAAGGACTAATGAACTAGAACAAATGAATTACAGAACGAGGCAGAAGGACTAATTAACAAGGACAAATGATTTACACAATGAGTCACAATGACAAATGAACTAGAACAAATGATTCACACAAGGAGTCACAATGACTAATGAACAAAGACAAATGATTCACACAACGAGTCACAAGGACTAATGAACAAGGACAAATGATTCACACAACGAGTCACAAGGACTAATGAACAAGAACAAATGGTTCACACAACGAGTCACAATGACTAATGAAAAAGAAAAAATGGTTCACACAACGAGTCACAAGGACTAATGAACTAGAACAAATGAATTACACAACGAGGCAGAAGGACTAATTAACAAGGACAAATGATTCACACAACGAGTCACAAGGACTAATGAACAAGGACAAATGGTTTACAACGAGTCACAAGGACTATGTAACAAGGACAAATGATTTACACAACGAGTCACAATGACAAATGAACTAGAACAAATGATTCACACAAGGAGTCATAATGAATAATGAACTAGGACAAATGATTCACAAAACGAGTCACAATGACTAATGAACTAGAACAAATGATTCACACAAGGAGTCACAATGACTAAAGAACAAGAACAAATGGTTCACAAAACGAGTCAAAAGGACTAATGAACAAGAACAAATGGTTCACACAACGAGTCACAAGGACTAATGAACTAGAACAAATGATTTACACAACGAGTCAGAAGCACTAATTAACAAGGACAAATGACTCACACAACGAGTCACAAGGACTAATGAACAAAGACAAATGGTTTTACAAACGAGTCACAAGGACTAATTTACAAGGACAAATGATTTACACAATGAGTCACAAGGACTAATGAACAAGAACAAATGGTTCACACAACGAGTCACAAGGACTAATAAACAAGAACAAATGGTTCACACAACGAGTCACAAGGACTAATGAACTAATGAACAAATGGACTAATTAACAAGAACAAATGTCACAAGGACTAATTAACAAGGACAAATGATTCACACAACGAGTCACAAGGACTAATGAACAAAGACAAATGGTTTACAACGAGTCACAAGGACTAATGAACAAGGACAAATGATTTACACAACGAGTCACAATGACTAATGAACTAGAACAAATGATTCACACAAGGAGTCACAATGACTAATGAACAAGGACAAATGATTCACACAACGATTAACAAGGACTAATGAACAAGGACAAATGATTCACACAAAGGACTAGTCACAAGGACTAATGAACAAGAACAAATGATTCACACAACGAGTCACAAGGACTAATGAACAAGAACAAATGGTTCACACAACGAGTCACAAGGACTAATGAACAAGAACAAATGGTTCACACAACAAATGGTTTACACAACGAGTCAAGAACAAATGGTTCACACTAATGAACTAGAAACTAGAACAAATGATTTACACAACGAGTCACAATGACTAATAAACAAGGACAAATGGTTTACACAAGAACAAATCAGTCACAAGGACTAATTAACAAGGTCAAATGATTTACAGAACGAGTCATAATGAATAATGAACTAGGACAAATGATTCACAAAACGAGTCACATTGACTAATGAACTAGAACAAATGATTCACACAAGGAGTCACATTGACTAATGAACAAGGACAAATGGTTCACACAACGAGTCACAAGGACTTAATGAACAAGGAGAAATGATTCACACAATGAGTCACAAGGACTAATGAACAAGAAAAAATGGTTCACACAACGAGTCACAAAGACTAATAAACAAGAACAAATGGTTCACACAACGAGTCACAAGGACTAATGAACTAGAACAAATGAATTTACAACGAGAAACGAGGCGAAGGACTAATTAACAAGGACAAATGATTTACACAATGAGTCACAATGACAAATGAACTAGAACAAATGATTCACACAAGGAGTCACAATGACTAATGAACAAAGACAAATGGTTCACACAACGAGTCACAAGGACTAATGAACAAGGACAAATGATTCACACAACGAGTCACAAGGACTAATGAACAAGAACAAATGGTTCACACAACTAGTCACAATGACTAATGAACAAGAAAAAATGGTTCACACAACGAGTCACAAGGACTAATGAACTAGAACAAATGAATTACACAACGAGGCAGAAGGACTAATTAACAAGGACAAATGATTCACACAACGAGTCACAAGGACTAATGAACAAGGACAAATGGTTTACAAGGACTATGTAACAAGGACAAATGATTTACACAACGAGTCACAATGACAAATGAACTAGAACAAATGATTCACACAAGGAGTCACAATGACTAATGAACAAGGACAAATGGTTCACACAACGAGTCACAAGGACTAATGAACAAAGACAAATGATTCACACAATGAGTCACAAGGACTAATGAACAAGAACAAATGGTTCACACAACGAGTCACAAGGACTAATGAAGAAGAACAAAATGTTCACACAACGAGTCACAAGGACTAATGAACTAGAACAAATGATTTACACAACGAACAAGGACAAATGGTTCACACAACGAGTCACAAGGACTAATGAACAAAGACAAATGGTTTACAACGAGTCACAAGGACTAATTAACAAGGACAAATGATTTACACAACGAGTCACAAGGACTAATGAACAAGAACAAATGGTTCACACAACGAGTCACAAGGAATAATGAACTAGAACAAATGATGTACACAACGAGTCACAAAGACTAATAAACAAGGACAAATGGTTCACACAAGGAGTCACAAGGACTAATTAACAAGGTAAAATGATTTACATAACGAGTCATAATGAATAATGAACTAGGAAAAATGATTCACAAAACGAGTCACAATGACTAATGAACTAGAACAAATGATTCACACAAGGAGTCACATTGACTAATGAACAAGGACAAATGGTTCACACAACGAGTCACAAGGACTAATGAACAAGGAGAAGTGATTCACCCAATGAGTCACAAGGACTAATGAACAAGAACAAATGGTTCACACAACGAGTCACAAAGACTAATGAACAAAGAAAAATGATTCACACAACGAGTCACAAGGACTAATGAACAAGAACAAATGGTTCACACAACGAGTCACAAGGACTAATGAACAAGAACAAATGGTTTACACAACGAGTCACAAAGACTAATGAACTAGAACAAATGCTTTACACAACGAGTCGGAAGGACTAATTAACAAGGACAAATGATTCACACAACGAGTCACAAGGACTAATGAACAAAGACAAATGGTTTAAAATGAGTCACAAGGACTAATTAACAAGGACAAATGATTTACACAACGAGTGACAATGACAAATGAACTAGAACAAATGATTCACACAAGGAGTCACAATGACTAATTAACAAGGACAAATGGTTCACACAACGAGTCACAAGGACTAATGAACAAGGACAAATGATTCACACAACGAGTCACAAGGACTAATGAACAAGAACAAATGGTTCACACAACGAGTCACAAGGACTAATGAACAAGAACAAATGGTTCACACAACGAGTCACAAGGACTAATGAACTAGAACAAATTATTTACACAACAAGTCACAATGACTAATAAACAAGGACAAATGGTTTACACAAGGAGTCACAAGGACTAATTAACAAGGACAAAATGATTTACATAACGAGTCATAATGAATAATGAACTAGGACAAATGATTCACAAAACGAGTCACATTGACTAATGAACTAGAACAAATGATTCACACAAGAAGTCACATTGACTAATGAACAAGGACAAATGGTTCACACAACGAGTCACAAAGACTAATAAACAAGAACAAATGGTTCACACAACGAGTCACAAGGACTAATGAACTAGAACAAATGATTCACACAACGAGTCACAAGGACTAATTAACAAGGACAAATGATTTACACAATGAGTCACAATGACTAATGAACTAGAACAAATGATTCACACAAGGAGTCACAATGACTAATGAACAAAGACAAATGATTCACACAACGAGTCACAAGGACTAATGAACAAGGACAAATGATTCACACAACGAGTCACAAGGACTAATGAACAAGAACAAATGGTTCACACAACGAGTCACAATGACTAATGAAAAAGAAAAAATGGTTCACACAACAAGGACAGTCACAAAGGACTAATGAACAAGAACAAATGGTTCACACAACGAGTCACAAGGACTAATGAACTAGAACAAATGAATTACACAACGAGTCAGAAGGACTAATTAACAAGGACAAATGATTCACACAACGAGTCACAAGGACTAATGAACAAGGACAAATGGTTTACAACGAGTCACAAGGACTATGTAACAAGGACAAATGATTTACACAACGAGTCACAATGACAAATGAACTAGAACAAATGATTCACACAAGGAGTCATAATGAATAATGAACTAGGACAAATGATTCACAAACGAGTCACAAAACGAGTCACAAGGACTAATGAACTAGAACAAATGATTCACACAAGGAGTCACAATGACTAAAGAACAAGAACAAATGGTTCACAAAACGAGTCAAAAGGACTAATGAAGAAGAACAAATGGTTCACACAACGAGTCACAAGGACTAATGAACTAGAACAAATGATTTACACAACGAGTCACAAAGACTAATTAACAAGGACAAATGACTCACACAACGAGTCACAAGGACTAATGAACAAAGACAAATGGTTTACAACGAGTCACAAGGACTAATTTACAAGGACAAATGATTTACACAATGAGTCACAAGGACTAATGAACAAGAACAAATGGATCACACAACGAGTCACAAGGACTAATGAACTAGAACAAATGATGTACACAACGAGTCACAATGACTAATAAACAAGGACAAATGGTTCACACAAGGAGTCACAAGGACTAATTAACAAGGTAAAATGATTTACATAACGAGTCATAATGAATAATGAACTAGGACAAATGATTCACAAAACGAGTCACAATGACTAATGAACTAGAACAAATGATTCACACAAGGAGTCACATTGACTAATGAACAAGGACAAATGGTTCACACAACGAGTCACAAGGACTAATGAACAAGGAGAAATGATTCACCCAATGAGTCACAAGGACTAATGAACAAGAACAAATGGTTCACACAACGAGTCACAAAGACTAATGAACAAAGACAAATGATTCACACAACGAGTCACAAGGACTAATGAACAAGAACAAATGGTTCACACAACGAGTCACAATGACTAATGAACAAGAACAAATGGTTTACACAACGAGTCACAAGGACTAATGAACTAGAACAAATGATTTACACAACGAGTCAGAAGGACTAATTAACAAGGACAAATGATTCACACAATGAGTCACAAGGACTAATGAACTAGAACAAATGATTTACACAATGAGTCACAAGGACTAATTAACAAGGACAAATGATTCACACAACGAGTCACAAGGACTAATGAACAAGGACAAATGGTTTACACAACGAGTCACAAGGACTAATGAACAAGGACAAATGATTTACACAATGAGTCACAATGACTAATGAACTAGAACAAATGATTCACACAAGGAGTCACAATGACTAATGAACAAGAACAAATGGTTCACACAACGAGTCACAAGGACTAATGAACAAGAACAAATGGTTCACACAACGAGTCACAAGGACTAATGAACTAGAACAAATGATTTACACAACGAGTCACAAAACGACTAACTAATTAACAAGGACAAATGATTCACACAACGAGTCACAAGGACTAATGAACAAGGACAAATGGTTTACAACGAGTCACAAGGACTAATTAACAAGGACAAATGATTTACACAATGAGTCACAATGACAAATGAACTAGAACAAATGATTCACACAAGGAGTCACAATGACTAATGAACAAGAACAAATGGTTCACACAAATTAACAAGAGTCACAAGGACTAATGAACAAGAACAAATGGTTCACACAACGAGTCACAAGGACTAATGAACTAGAACAAATGATTTACACAACGAGTCACAATGACTAATAAACAAGGACAAATGGTTTACACAAGGAGTCACAAGGACTAATTAACAAGGTCAAATGATTTACATAACGAGTCATAATGAATAATGAACTAGAACAAATGATTCACAAAACGAGTCACAATGACTAATGAACTAGAACAAATGATTCACACAAGAGTCACATTGACTAATGAACAAGGACAAATGGTTCACACAACGAGTCACAAGGACTAATGAACAAGGAGAAATGATTCACACAATGAGTCACAAGGACTAATGAACAAGAACAAATGGTTCACACAACGAGTCACAAAGACTAATAAACAAGAACAAATGATTCACACAACGAGTCACAAGGACTAATGAACAAGAACAAATGAATTTACAAACGAGTCACAAGGACTAATTAACAAGGACAAATGATTTACACAATGAGTCACAATGACTAATGAACTAGAACAAATGATTCACACAAGGAGTCACAATGACTAATGAACAAATGACAAATGGTTCAAGGACAAATGATTTACTCAACGAGTCACAAGGACTAATGAACAAGGACAAATGATTCACACAACGAGTCACAAGGACTAATGAACAAGAACAAATGGTTCACACAACTAGTCACAATGACTAATGAACAAGAAAAAATGGTTCACACAACGAGTCACAAGGACTAATGAACTAGAACAAATGAATTACACAACGAGTCGAAGGACTAATTAACAAGGAACAAGGACAAATGATTCACACAACGAGTCACAAGGACTAATGAACAAGGACAAATGGTTTACAAGGACTATGACTAATGAACTACAACAAATGATTTACACAACGAGTCACAATGACTAATGAACTAGGACAAATGATTCACACAAAGAGTCACAATGACTAATGAACAAGGACAAATGGTTCACACAACGAGTCACAAGGACTAATGAACAAGAACAAATGATTCACACAATGAGTCACAAGGACTAATGAACAAGAACAAATGGTTCACACAAAATGGTTCACACGAGTCACAAGGACTAATGAACAAGAAAAAATGTTCACACAACGAGTCACAAGGACTAATGAACTAGAACAAATGATTTACACAACGAGTCACAAGGACTAATGAACAAGAACAAATGGTTTACACAACGAGTCACAAGGACTAATGAACAAAGACAAATGGTTTACACAACGAGTCACAAGGACTAATTAACAAGGACAAATGATTTACACAACGAGTCACAAGGACTAATGAACAAGAACAAATGGTTTGATTTACATAACGAGTCACAAGGAATAATGAACTAGAACAAATGATTCACAAAACGAGTCACAATGACTAATGAACTAGAACAAATGATTCACACAAGGAGTCACATTGACTAATGAACAAGGACAAATGGTTCACACAACGAGTCACAAGGACTAATGAACAAGGAGAAATGATTCACCCAATGAGTCACAAGGACTAATGAACAAGAACAAATGGTTCACACAACGAGTCACAAAGACTAATGAACAAAGACAAATGATTCACACAACGAGTCACAAGGACTAATGAACAAGAACAAATGGTTCACACAACGAGTCACAAGGACTAATGAACAAGAACAAATGGTTTACACAACGAGTCACAAAGACTAATGAACTAGAACAAATGCTTTACACAACGAGTCAGAAGGACTAATTAACAAGGACAAATGATTCACACAACGAGTCACAAGGACTAATGAACAAAGACAAATGGTTTACAATGAGTCACAAGGACTAATTAACAAGGACAAATGATTTACACAACGAGTGACAATGACAAATGAACTAGAACAAATGATTCACACAAGGAGTCACAATGACTAATTAACAAGGACAAATGGTTCACACAACGAGTCACAAGGACTAATGAACAAGGACAAATGATTCACACAACGAGTCACAAGGACTAATGAACAAGAACAAATGGTTCACACAACGAGTCACAAGGACTAATGAACAAGAACAAATGGTTCACACAACGAGTCACAAGGACTAATGAACTAGAACAAATTATTTACACAACAAGTCACAATGACTAATAAACAAGGACAAATGGTTTACACAAGGAGTCACAAGGACTAATTAACAAGGTCAAATGATTTACATAACGAGTCATAATGAATAATGAACTAGGACAAATGATTCACAAAACGAGTCACATTGACTAATGAACTAGAAAAAATGATTCACACAAGGAGTCACATTGATTAATGAACAAGGACAAATGGTTCACACAACGAGTCACAAGGACTAATGAACAAGGAGAAGTGATTCACCCAATGAGTCACAAGGACTAATGAACAAGAACAAATGGTTCACACAACGAGTCACAAAGACTAATAAACAAAGACAAATGATTCACACAACGAGTCACAAGGACTAATGAACAAGAACAAATGGTTCACACAACGAGTCACAAGGACTAATGAACAAGAACAAATGGTTTACACAACGAGTCACAAAGACTAATGAACTAGAACAAATGCTTTACACAACGAGTCAGAAGGACTAATTAACAAGGACAAATGATTCACACAACGAGTCACAAGGACTATTGAACAAAGACAAATGGTTTACAATGAGTCACAAGGACTAATTAACAAGGACAAATGATTTACACAACGAGTCACAAGGACTAATGAACAAGAACAAATGGTTCACACAACGAGTCACAAGGAATAATGAACTAGAACAAATGATGTACACAACGAGTCACAATGACTAATAAACAAGGACAAATGGTTCACACAAGGAGTCACAAGGACTAATTAACAAGGTAAAATGATTTACATAACGAGTCATAATGAATAATGAACTAGGAAAAATGATTCACAAAACGAGTCACAATGACTAATGAACTAGAACAAATGATTCACACAAGGAGTCACATTGACTAATGAACAAGGACAAATGGTTCACACAACGAGTCACAAGGACTAATGAACAAGGAGAAATGATTCACCCAATGAGTCACAAGGACTAATGAACAAGAACAAATGGTTCACACAACGAGTCACAAAGACTAATGAACAAAGACAAATGATTCACACAACGAGTCACAAGGACTAATGAACAAGAACAAATGGTTCACACAACGAGTCACAAGGACTAATGAACAAGAACAAATGGTTTACACAACGAGTCACAAAGACTAATGAACTAGAACAAATGCTTTACACAACGAGTCAGAAGGACTAATTAACAAGGACAAATGATTCACACAACGAGTCACAAGGACTAATGAACAAAGACAAATGGTTTACAATGAGTCACAAGGACTAATTAACAAGGACAAATGATTTACACAACGAGTGACAATGACAAATGAACTAGAACAAATGATTCACACAAGGAGTCACAATGACTAATTAACAAGGACAAATGGTTCACACAACGAGTCACAAGGACTAATGAACAAAGACAAATGATTCACACAATGAGTCACAAGGACTAATGAACAAGAACAAATGGTTCACACAACGAGTCACAAGGACTAATGAAGAAGAACAAAATGTTCACACAACGAGTCACAAGGACTAATGAACTAGAACAAATGATTTACACAACGAGTCAGAAGCACACAACGAGTCACAAGGACTAATGAACAAAGACAAATGGTTTACAATGAGTCACAAGGACTAATTAACAAGGACAAATGATTTACACAACGAGTCACAAGGACTAATGAACAAGAACAAATGGTTCACACAACGAGTCACAAGGAATAATGAACTAGAACAAATGATGTACACAACGAGTCACAATGACTAATAAACAAGGACAAATGGTTCACACAAGGAGTCACAAGGACTAATTAACAAGGTAAAATGATTTACATAACGAGTCATAATGAATAATGAACTAGGAAAAATGATTCACAAAACGAGTCACAATGACTAATGAACTAGAACAAATGATTCACACAAGGAGTCACATTGACTAATGAACAAGGACAAATGGTTCACACAATGAGTCACAAGGACTAATGAACAAGGAGAAGTGATTCACCCAATGAGTCACAAGGACTAATGAACAAGAACAAATGGTTCACACAACGAGTCACAAAGACTAATGAACAAAGACAAATGATTCACACAACGATTCACAAGGACTAATGAACAAGAACAAATGGTTCACACAACGAGTCACAAGGACTAATGAACAAGAACAAATGGTTTACACAACGAGTCACAAAGACTAATGAACTAGAACAAATGCTTTACACAACGAGTCAGAAGGACTAATTAACAAGGACAAATGATTCACACAACGAGTCACAAGGACTAATGAACAAAGACAAATGGTTTACAATGAGTCACAAGGACTAATTAACAAGGACAAATGATTTACACAACGAGTGACAATGACAAATGAACTAGAACAAATGATTCACACAAGGAGTCACAATGACTAATTAACAAGGACAAATGGTTCACACAACGAGTCACAAGGACTAATGAACAAGGACAAATGATTCACACAACGACTCACAAGGACTAATGAACAAGAACAAATGGTTCACACAACGAGTCACAAGGACTAATGAACAAGAACAAATGGTTCACACAACGAGTCACAAGGACTAATGACCTAGAACAAATTATTTACACAACAAGTCACAATGACTAATAAACAAGGACAAATGGTTTACACAAGGAGTCACAAGGACTAATTAACAATGTCAAATGATTTACATAACGAGTCATAATGAATAATGAACTAGGACAAATGATTCACAAAACGAGTCACATTGACTAATGAACTAGAACAAATGATTCACACAAGGAGTCACATTGATTAATGAACAAGGACAAATGGTTCACACAACGAGTCACAAGGACTAATGAACAAGGAGAAATGATTCACCCAATGAGTCACAAGGACTAATGAACAAGAACAAATGGTTCACACAACGAGTCACAAAGACTAATAAACAAAGACAAATGATTCACACAACGAGTCACAAGGACTAATGAACAAGAACAAATGGTTCACACAACGAGTCACAAGGACTAATGAACAAGAACAAATGGTTTACACAACGAGTCACAAAGACTAATGAACTAGAACAAATGGTTTACACAACGAGTCTCAAGGACTAATTAACAAGGACAAATGATTCACACAACGAGTCACAAGGACTAATGAACAAAGACAAATGGTTTACAATGAGTCACAAGGACTAATTAACAAGGACAAATGATTTACACAACGAGTCACAAGGACTAATGAACAAGAACAAATGGTTCACACAACGAGTCACAAGGAATAATGAACTAGAACAAATGATGTACACAACGAGTCACAATGACTAATAAACAAGGACAAATGGTTCACACAAGGAGTCACAAGGACTAATTAACAAGGTAAAATGATTTACATAACGAGTCATAATGAATAATGAACTAGGAAAAATGATTCACAAAACGAGTCACAATGACGAATGAACTAGAACAAATGATTCACACAAGGAGTCACATTGACTAATGAACAAGGACAAATGGTTCACACAACGAGTCACAAGGACTAATGAACAAGGAGAAATGATTCACCCAATGAGTCACAAGGACTAATGAACAAGAACAAATGGTTCACACAACGAGTCACAAAGACTAATGAACAAAGAAAAATGATTCACACAACGAGTCACAAGGACTAATGAACAAGAACAAATGGTTCACACAACGAGTCACAAGGACTAATGAACAAGAACAAATGGTTTACACAACGAGTCACAAAGACTAATGAACTAGAACAAATGCTTTACACAACGAGTCAGAAGGACTAATTAACAAGGACAAATGATTCACACAACGAGTCACAAGGACTAATGAACAAAGACAAATGGTTTACAATGAGTCACAAGGACTAATTAACAAGGACAAATGATTTACACAACGAGTGACAATGACAAATGAACTAGAACAAATGATTCACACAAGGAGTCACAATGACTAATTAACAAGGACAAATGGTTCACACAACGAGTCACAAGGACTAATGAACAAAGACAAATGATTCACACAATGAGTCACAAGGACTAATGAACAAGAACAAATGGTTCACACAACGAGTCACAAGGACTAATGAAGAAGAACAAAATGTTCACACAACGAGTCACAAGGACTAATGAACTAGAACAAATGATTTACACAACGAGTCGAGCACACAACGAGTCACAAGGACTAATGAACAAAGACAAATGGTTTACAATGAGTCACAAGGACTAATTAACAAGGACAAATGATTTACACAACGAGTCACAAGGACTAATGAACAAGAACAAATGGTTCACACAACGAGTCACAAGGAATAATGAACTAGAACAAATGATGTACACAACGAGTCACAATGACTAATAAACAAGGACAAATGGTTCACACAAGGAGTCACAAGGACTAATTAACAAGGTAAAATGATTTACATAACGAGTCATAATGAATAATGAACTAGGAAAAATGATTCACAAAACGAGTCACAATGACTAATAAACTAGAACAAATGATTCACACAAGGAGTCACATTGACTAATGAACAAGGACAAATGGTTCACACAATGAGTCACAAGGACTAATGAACAAGGAGAAGTGATTCACCCAATGAGTCACAAGGACTAATGAACAAGAACAAATGGTTCACACAACGAGTCACAAAGACTAATGAACAAAGACAAATGATTCACACAACGATTCACAAGGACTAATGAACAAGAACAAATGGTTCACACAACGAGTCACAAGGACTAATGAACAAGAACAAATGGTTTACACAACGAGTCACAAAGACTAATGAACTAGAACAAATGCTTTACACAACGAGTCAGAAGGACTAATTAACAAGGACAAATGATTCACACAACGAGTCACAAGGACTAATGAACAAAGACAAATGGTTTACAATGAGTCACAAGGACTAATTAACAAGGACAAATGATTTACACAACGAGTGACAATGACAAATGAACTAGAACAAATGATTCACACAAGGAGTCACAATGACTAATTAACAAGGACAAATGGTTCACACAACGAGTCACAAGGACTAATGAACAAAGACAAATGATTCACACAATGAGTCACAAGGACTAATGAACAAGAACAAATGGTTCACACAACGAGTCACAAGGACTAATGAAGAAGAACAAAATGTTCACACAACGAGTCACAAGGACTAATGAACTAGAACAAATGATTTACACAACGAGTCGAAAATGCACACCACGAGTCACAAGGACTAATGAACAAAGACAAATGGTTTACAACGAGTCACAAGGACTAATTAACAAGGACAAATGATTTACACAACGAGTCACAAGGACTAATGAACAAGAACAAATGGTTCACACAATGAGTCACAAGGAATAATGAACTAGAACAAATGATGTACACAACGAGTCACAATGACTAATAAACAAGGACAAACGGTTCACACAAGGAGTCACAAGGACTAATTAACAAGGTAAAATGATTTACATAACGAGTCATAATGAATAATGAACTAGGAAAAATGATTCACAAAACGAGTCACAATGACTAATGAACTAGAACAAATGATTTACACAAGGAGTCACATTGACTAATGAACAAGGACAAATGGTTCACACAACGAGTCACAAGGACTAATGAACAAGGAGAAGTGATTCACCCAATGAGTCACAAGGACTAATGAACAAGAACAAATGGTTCACACAACGAGTCACAAAGACTAATGAACAAAGACAAATGATTCACACAACGAGTCACAAGGACTAATGAACAAGAACAAATGGTTCACACAACGAGTCACAAGGACTAATGAACAAGAACAAATGGTTTACACAACGAGTCACAAAGACTAATGAACTAGAACAAATGATTTACACAACGAGTCGAAAGGACTAATTAACAAGGACAAATGATTCACACAACGAGTCACAAGGACTAATGAACAAAGACAAATGGTTTACAATGAGTCACAAGGACTAATTAACAAGGACAAATGATTTACACAACGAGTGACAATGACAAATGAACTAGAACAAATGATTCACACAAGGAGTCACAATGACTAATTAACAAGGACAAATGGTTCACACAACGAGTCACAAGGACTAATGAACAAAGACAAATGATTCACACAATGAGTCACAAGGACTAATGAACAAGAACAAATGGTTCACACAACGAGTCACAAGGACTAATGAAGAAGAACAAAATGTTCACACAACGAGTCACAAGGACTAATGAACTAGAACAAATGATTTACACAACGAGTCATAATGACAAATGATTCACACAACGAGTCACAAGGACTAATGAACAAAGACAAATGGTTTACAATGAGTCACAAGGACTAATTAACAAGGACAAATGATTTACACAACGAGTCACAAGGACTAATGAACAAGAACAAATGGTTCACACAACGAGTCACAAGGAATAATGAACTAGAACAAATGATGTACACAACGAGTCACAATGACTAATTAACAAGGTAAAATGATTTACATAACGAGTCATAATGAATAATGAACTAGGAAAAATGATTCACAAAACGAGTCACAATGACTAATGAACTAGAACAAATGATTCACACAAGGAGTCACATTGACTAATGAACAAGGACAAATGGTTCACACAACGAGTCACAAGGACTAATGAACAAGGAGAAATGATTCACCCAATGAGTCACAAGGACTAATGAACAAGAACAAATGGTTCACACAACGAGTCACAAAGACTAATGAACAAAGACAAATGATTAACACAACGAGTCACAAGGACTAATGAACAAGAACAAATGGTTCACACAACGAGTCACAAGGACTAATGAACAAGAACAAATGGTTTACACAACGAGTCACAAAGACTAATGAACTAGAACAAATGCTTTACACAACGAGTCAGAAGGACTAATTAACAAGGACAAATGATTCACACAACGAGTCACAAGGACTAATGAACAAAGACAAATGGTTTACAATGAGTCACAAGGACTAATTAACAAGGACAAATGATTTACACAACGAGTGACAATGACAAATGAACTAGAACAAATGATTCACACAAGGAGTCACAATGACTAATTAACAAGGACAAATGGTTCACACAACGAGTCACAAGGACTAATGAACAAAGACAAATGATTCACACAATGAGTCACAAGGACTAATGAACAAGAACAAATGGTTCACACAATGAGTCACAAGGACAAATGAAGAAGAACAAAATGTTCACACAACGAGTCACAAGGACTAATGAACTATAACAAATGATTTACACAACGAGTCAGAAGGACTAATGAACAAAGACAAATGGTTTACAACGAGTCACAAGGACTAATGAACAAAGACAAATGGTTTACAACGAGTCACAAGGACTAATTAACAAGGACAAATGATTTACACAACGAGTCACAAGGACTAATGAACAAGAACAAATGATGTACACAACGAGTCACAATGACTAATAAACAAGGACAAACGGTTCACACAAGGAGTCACAAGGACTAATTAACAAGATAAAATGATTTACATAACGAGTCATAATGAATAATGAACTAGGAAAAATGATTCACAAAACGAGTCACAATGACTAATGAACTAGAACAAATGATTCACACAAGGAGTCACATTGACTAATGAACAAGGACAAATGGTTCACACAACGAGTCACAAGGACTAATGAACAAGGAGAAGTGATTCACCCAATGAGTCACAAGGACTAATGAACAAGAACAAATGGTTCACACAACGAGTCACAAAGACTAATGAACAAAGACAAATGATTCACACAACGAGTCACAAGGACTAATGAACAAGAACAAATGGTTCACACAACGAGTCACAAGGACTAATGAACAAGAACAAATGGTTTACACAACGAGTCACAAGGACTAATGAACTAGAACAAATGCTTTACACAACGAGTCAGAAGGACTAATTAACAAGGACAAATGATTCACACAACGAGTCACAAGGACTAATGAACAAAGACAAATGGTTTACAATGAGTCACAAGGACTAATTAACAAGGACAAATGATTTACACAACGAGTGACAATGACAAATGAACTAGAACAAATGATTCACACAAGGAGTCACAATGACTAATTAACAAGGACAAATGGTTCACACAACGAGTCACAAGGACTAATGAACAAGGACAAATGATTCACACAACGAGTCACAAGTACTAATGAACAAGAACAAATGGTTCACAAAACGAGTCACAAGGACTAATGAACAAGAACAAATGGTTCACACAACGAGTCACAAGGACTAATGAACTAGAACAAATTATTTACACAACAAGTCACAATGACTAATAAACAAGGACAAATAGTTTACACAAGGAGTCACAAGGACTAATTAACAAGGTCAAATGATTTACATAACGAGTCATAATGAATAATGAACTAGGACAAATGATTCACAAAACGAGTCACATTGACTAATGAACTAGAACAAATGATTCACACAAGAAGTCACATTGACTAATGAACAAGGACAAATGGTTCACACAACGAGTCACAAAGACTAATAAACAAGAACAAATGGTTCACACAACGAGTCACAAGGACTAATGAACTAGAACAAATGAATTACAGAACGAGGCAGAAGGACTAATTAACAAGGACAAATGATTTACACAATGAGTCACAATGACAAATGAACTAGAACAAATGATTCACACAAGGAGTCACAATGACTAATGAACAAAGACAAATGATTCACACAACGAGTCACAAGGACTAATGAACAAGGACAAATGATTCACACAACGAGTCACAAGGACTAATGAACAAGAACAAATGGTTCACACAACGAGTCACAATGACTAATGAAAAAGAAAAAATGGTTCACACAACGAGTCACAAGGACTAATGAACTAGAACAAATGAATTACACAACGAGGCAAATGGTTCACAAAGGACTAATTAACAAGGACAAATGATTCACACAACGAGTCACAAGGACTAATGAACAAGGACAAATGGTTTACAACGAGTCACAAGGACTATGTAACAAGGACAAATGATTTACACAACGAGTCACAATGACAAATGAACTAGAACAAATGATTCACACAAGGAGTCATAATGAATAATGAACTAGGACAAATGATTCACAAAACGAGTCACAATGACTAATGAACTAGAACAAATGATTCACACAAGGAGTCACAATGACTAAAGAACAAGAACAAATGGTTCACAAAACGAGTCAAAAGGACTAATGAACAAGAACAAATGGTTCACACAACGAGTCACAAGGACTAATGAACTAGAACAAATGATTTACACAACGAGTCAGAAGCACTAATTAACAAGGACAAATGACTCACACAACGAGTCACAAGGACTAATGAACAAAGACAAATGGTTTACAACGAGTCACAAGGACTAATTTACAAGGACAAATTATTTACACAATGAGTCACAAGGACTAATGAACAAGAACAAATGGATCACACAACGAGTCACAAGGACTAATGAACTAGAACAAATGATGTACACAACGAGTCACAATGACTAATAAACAAGGACAAATGGTTCACACAAGGAGTCACAAGGACTAATCAACAAGGTAAAATGATTTACATAACGAGTCATAATGAATAATGAACTAGGACAAATGATTCACAAAACGAGTCACAATGACTAATGAACTAGAACAAATGATTCACACAAGGAGTCACATTGACTAATGAACAAGGACAAATGGTTCACACAACGAGTCACAAGGACTAATGAACAAGGAGAAGTGATTCACCCAATGAGTCACAAGGACTAATGAACAAGAACAAATGGTTCACACAACGAGTCACAAAGACTAATGAACAAAGACAAATGATTCACACAACGAGTCACAAGGACTAATGAACAAGAACAAATGGTTCACACAACGAGTCACAAGAACTAATGAACAAGAACAAATTGTTTACACAATGAGTCACAAATAGACTAATGAACTAAAACAAATGATTTACACAACGAGTCAGAAGGACTAATTAACAAGGACAAATGATTCACACAATGAGTCACAAGGACTAATGAACTAGAACAAATGAATTACACAATGAGAACAAGACAAATGGTTCACACAAGGACTAATTAACAAGGACAAATGATTCACACAACGAGTCACAAGGACTAATGAACAAGAACAAATGATTCACACAAAGAGTCACAAGGACTAATTAACAAGGACAAATGATTTACACAATGAGTCACAATGACTAATGAACTAGAACAAATGATTCACACAAGGAGTCACAATGACTAATGAACAAGAACAAATGGTTCACACAACGAGTCACAAGGACTAATGAACAAGAACAAATGGTTCACACAACGAGTCACAAGGACTAATGAACTAGAACAAATGATTTACACAACGAGTCGAAGGACTAATGGACTAATTAACAAGGACAAATGATTCACACAACGAGTCACAAGGACTAATGAACAAAGACAAATGGTTTACAACGAGTCACAAGGACTAATTTACAAGGACAAATGATTTACACAACGAGTCACAAGGACTAATGAACAAGAACAAATGGTTCACACAACGAGTCACAAGGACTAATGAACTAGAACAAATGATGTACAAATGAACGAGTCACAATGACTAATGAACAAGGACAAATGGTTCACACAAAGAGTCACAAGGACTAATTAACAAGGTCAAATGATTTACATAACGAGTCATAATGAATAATGAACTAGGACAAATGATTCACAAAATGAGTCACAATGACTAATGAACTAGAACAAATGATTTACACAAGGAGTCACATTGACTAATGAACAAGGACAAATGGTTCACACAACGAGTCACAAGGACTAATGAACAAGGAGAAGTGATTCACCCAATGAGTCACAAGGACTAATGAACAAGAACAAATGGTTCACACAACGAGTCACAAAGACTAATGAACAAGGACAAATGGTTCACAACGAGTCACAAGGACTAATGAACAAGAACAAATGGTTCACACAACGAGTCACAAGGACTAATGAACAAGAAAAAATGGTTTACACAACGAGTCACAAAGACTAATGAACTAGAACAAATGCTTTACACAACGAGTCAGAAGGACTAATTAACAAGGACAAATGATTCACACAACGAGTCACAAGGACTAATGAACAAAGACAAATGGTTTACAATGAGTCACAAGGACTAATTAACAAGGACAAATGATTTACACAACGAGTGACAATGACAAATGAACTAGAACAAATGATTCACACAAGGAGTCACAATGACTAATTAACAAGGACAAATGGTTCACACAACGAGTCACAAGGACTAATGAACAAGGACAAATGATTCACACAACGAGTCACAAGTACTAATGAACAAGAACAAATGGTTCACACAACGAGTCACAAGGACTAATGAACAAGAACAAATGGTTCACACAACGAGTCACAAGGACTAATGAACTAGAACAAATTATTTACACAACAAGTCACAATGACTAATAAACAAGGACAAATAGTTTACACAAGGAGTCACAAGGACTAATTAACAAGGTCAAATGATTTACATAACGAGTCATAATGAATAATGAACTAGGACAAATGATTCACAAAACGAGTCACATTGACTAATGAACTAGAACAAATGATTCACACAAGAAGTCACATTGACTAATGAACAAGGACAAATGGTTCACACAACGAGTCACAAAGACTAATAAACAAGAACAAATGGTTCACACAACGAGTCACAAGGACTAATGAACTAGAACAAATGAATTACAGAACGAGTCGAAGGACTAATTAACAAGGACAAATGATTTACACAATGAGTCACAATGACAAATGAACTAGAACAAATGATTCACACAAGGAGTCACAATGACTAATGAACAAAGACAAATGATTCACACAACGAGTCACAAGGACTAATGAACAAAGACAAATGATTCACACAACGAGTCACAAGGACTAATGAACAAGAACAAATGGTTCACACAACGAGTCACAATGACTAATGAAAAAGAAAAAATGGTTCACACAACGAGTCACAAGGACTAATGAACTAGAACAAATGCTTTACACAACGAGTCGGAAGGACTAATTAACAAGGACAAATGATTCACACAACGAGTCACAAGGACTAATGAACAAGGACAAATGGTTTACAACGAGTCACAAGGACTATGTAACAAGGACAAATGATTTACACAACGAGTCACAATGACAAATGAACTAGAACAAATGATTCACACAAGGAGTCATAATGAATAATGAACTAGGACAAATGATTCACAAAACGAGTCACAATGACTAATGAACTAGAACAAATGATTCACACAAGGAGTCACAATGACTAAAGAACAAGAACAAATGGTTCACAAAACGAGTCAAAAGGACTAATGAACAAGAACAAATGGTTCACACAACGAGTCACAAGGACTAATGAACTAGAACAAATGATTTACACAACGAGTCAGAAGCACTAATTAACAAGGACAAATGACTCACACAACGAGTCACAAGGACTAATGAACAAAGACAAATGGTTTACAACGAGTCACAAGGACTAATTTACAAGGACAAATTATTTACACAATGAGTCACAAGGACTAATGAACAAGAACAAATGGATCACACAACGAGTCACAAGGACTAATGAACTAGAACAAATGATGTACACAACGAGTCACAATGACTAATAAACAAGGACAAATGGTTCACACAAGGAGTCACAAGGACTAATCAACAAGGTAAAATGATTTACATAACGAGTCATAATGAATAATGAACTAGGACAAATGATTCACAAAACGAGTCACAATGACTTATGAACTAGAACAAATGATTCACACAAGGAGTCACATTGACTAATGAACAAGGACAAATGGTTCACACAACGAGTCACAAGGACTAATGAACAAGGAGAAGTGATTCACCCAATGAGTCACAAGGACTAATGAACAAGAACAAATGGTTCACACAACGAGTCACAAAGACTAATGAACAAAGACAAATGATTCACACAACGAGTCACAAGGACTAATGAACAAGAACAAATGGTTCACACAACGAGTCACAAGAACTAATGAACAAGAACAAATTGTTTACACAATGAGTCACAAGGACTAATGAACTAGAACAAATGATTTACACAACGAGTCAGAAGGACTAATTAACAAGGACAAATGATTCACACAATGAGTCACAAGGACTAATGAACTAGAACAAATGAATTACACAATGAGGCAGAAGGACTAATTAACAAGGACAAATGATTCACACAACGAGTCACAAGGACTAATGAACAAGGACAAATGGTTTACAACGAGTCACAAGGACTATGTAACAAGGACAAATGATTTACACAATGAGTCACAATGACAAATGAACTAGAACAAATGATTCACACAAGGAGTCACAATGACTAATGAACAAGAACAAATGGTTCACACAACGAGTCACAAGGACTAATGAACAAGAACAAATGGTTCACACAACGAGTCACAAGGACTAATGAACTAGAACAAATGATTTACACAACGAGTCAGAAGGACTAATTAACAAGGACAAATGATTCACACAACGAGTCACAAGGACTAATGAACAAAGACAAATGGTTTACAACGAGTCACAACGACTAATTTACAAGGACAAATGATTTACACAACGAGTCACAAGGACTAATGAACAAGAACAAATGGTTCACACAACGAGTCACAAGGACTAATGAACTAGAACAAATGATGTACACAACGAGTCACAATGACTATTAAACAAGGACAAATAGTTCACACAATGAGTCACAAGGACTAATTAACAAGGTCAAATGATTTACATAACGAGTCATAATGAATAATGAACTAGGACAAATGATTCACAAAATGAGTCACAATGACTAATGAACTAGAACAAATGATTTACACAAGGAGTCACATTGACTAATGAACAAGGATAAATGGTTCACACAACGAGTCACAAGGACTAATGAACAAGGAGAAGTGATTCACCCAATGAGTCACAAGGACTAATGAACAAGAACAAATGGTTCACACAACGAGTCACAAAGACTAATGAACAAAGACAAATGATTCACACAACGAGTCACAAGGACTAATGAACAAGAACAAATGGTTCACACAACGAGTCACAAGGACTAATGAACAAGAACAAATGGTTTACACAACGAGTCACAAGGACTAATGAACTAGAACAAATGATTTACACAACGAGTCAGAAGGAATAATTAACAAGGACAAATGATTCACACAACGAGTCACAAGGACTAATGAACAAAGACAAATGGTTTACAACGAGTCACAAGGACTAATTAACAAGGACAAATGATTTTCACAACGAGTCACAATGACAAATGAACTAGAACAAATGTTTCACACAAGGAGTCACAATGACTAATGAACAAGGACAAATGGTTCACACAACGAGTCACAAGGACTAATGAACAAGGACAAATGATTCACACAACGAGTCACAAGGACTAATGAACAAGAACAAATGGTTCACACAATGAGTCACAAGGACTAATGAACAAGAACAAATGGTTCACACAACGAGTCACAAGGACTAATGAACTAGAACAAATGATTTACACAACGAGTCACAATGACTTATAAACAAGGACAAATGGTTTACACAAGGGGTCACAAGGACTAATTAACAAGGTCAAATGATTTACATAACGAGTCATAATGAAAAATAAACTAGGACAAATGATTCACAAAACGAGTCACAATGACTAATGAACTAGAACAAATGATTCACACAAGGAGTCACATTGACTAATGAACAAGGACAAATGGTTCACACAACGAGTCACAAGGACTAATGAACAAGGAGAAATGATTCACACAATGAGTCACAAGGACTAATGAACAAGAACAAATGGTTCACACAACGAGTCACAAAGACTAATAAACAAGAACAAATGGTTCACACAACGAGTCACAAGGACTAATGAACTAGAACAAATGATTTACACAACGAGTCAGAAGGACTAATTAACAAGGACAAATGATTCACACAACGAGTCACAAGGACTAATGAACAAAGACAAATGGTTTACAACGAGTCACAAGGACTAATTAACAAGGACAAATGATTCACACAACGAGTGACAATGACATATGAACTAGAATAAATGATTCACATAAGGAGTCACAATGACTAATGAACAAGGACAAATGGTTCACACAACGAGTCACAAGGACTAATGAACAAGGACAAATGATTCACACAACGAGTCACAAGGACTAATGAACAAGAACAAATGGTTCACACAACGAGTCACAAGGACTAATGAACAAGAACAAATGGTTCACACAACGAGTCACAAAGACTAATAAACAAGAACAAATGGTTCACACAACGAGTCATAAGGACTAATGAACTAGAACAAATGATTTACACAACGAGTCAGAAGGACTAATTAACAAGGACAAATGATTCACACAACGAGTCACAAGGACTAATGAACAAAGACAAATGGTTTACAACGAGTCACAAGGACTATGTAACAAGGACAAATGATTTACACAACGAGTCACAATGACAAATGAACTAGAACAAATGATTCACACAAGGAGTCACAATGACTAATGAACAAGAACAAATGATTCACACAACGAGTCACAAGGACTAATGAACAAGAACAAATGGTTCACACAACGAGTCACAAGGACTAATGAACTAGAACAAATGATTTACACAACGAGTCAGAAGGACTAATTAACAAGGACAAATGATTCACACAACGAGTCACAAGGACTAATGAACAAAGACAAATGGTTTACAACGAGTCACAAGGACTAATTTACAAGGCCAAATGATTTACACAACGAGTCACAAGGACTAATGAACAAGAACAAATGGTTCACACAACGAGTCACAAGGACTAATGAACTAGAACAAATGATGTACACAACGAGTCACAATGACTAATAAACAAGGACAAATGGTTCACACAATGAGTCACAAGGACTAATTAACAAGGTCAAATGATTTATATAACGAGTCATAATGAATAATGAACTAGGACAAATGATTCACAAAATTAGTCACAATGACTAATGAACTAGAACAAATGATTTACACAAGGAGTCACATTGACTAATGAACAAGGACAAATGGTTCACACAACGAGTCACAAGGACTAATGAACAAGGAGAAGTGATTCACCCAATGAGTCACAAGGACTAATGAACAAGAACAAATGGTTCACACAACGAGTCACAAAGACTAATGAACAAAGACAAATGATTCACACAACGAGTCACAAGGACTAATGAACAAGAACAAATGGTTCACACAATGAGTCACAAGGACTAATGAACAAGAACAAATGGTTTACACAACGAGTCACAAGGACTAATGAACTAGAACAAATGATTTACACAACGAGTCAGAAGGAATAATTAACAAGGACAAATGATTCACACAACGAGTCACAAGGACTAATGAACAAAGACAAATGGTTTACAACGAGTCACAAGGACTAATTAACAAGGACAAATGATTTTCACAACGAGTCACAATGATAAATGAACTAGAACAAATGATTCACACAAGGAGTCACAATGACTAATGAACAAGGACAAAATGGTTCACACAACGAGTCACAAGGACTAATGAACAAGGACAAATAATTCACTATGGACAAAGATTCACACAATGAGTCACAAGGACTAATGAACAAGGACAAATGGTTCACACAACGAGTCACAAGGACTAATGAACAAGGACAAATGATTCACACTGATTCACAGTCACAAGGACTAATGAACAAGAACAAATAGTTTACACAACGAGTCACAAGGACTAATGAACAAGGACAAATGGTTTACACAAGGAGTCACAAAGGACTAATTAACAAGAACAAATGATTTACAAACGAGTCATAATGAAAATAAACTAGACAAATGATTCACAAAACGAGTCACAATGACTAATGAACTAGAACAAATGATTCACACAACGAGTCACAAGGACTAATTAACAAAGACAAATGGTTCACACAACGAGTCACAAGGACTAATGAACAAAGAGAAATGATTCACACAACGAGTCAGAAGGACTAATTAACAAGGACAAATGATTCACACAACGAGTCACAAGGACTAATGAACAAAGACAAATGGTTTACAACGAGTCACAAGGACTATGTAACAAGGACAAATGATTTACACAACGAGTCACAATGACAAATGAACTAGAACAAATGATTCACACAAGGAGTCACAATGACTAATGAACAAGAACAAATGATTCACACAACAAGTCACAAGGACTAATGAACAAGAACAAATGGTTCACACAACGAGTCACAAGGACTAATGAACTAGAACAAATGATTTACACAACGAGTCGAAAGGACTAATTAACAAGGACAAATGATTCTCACAACGAGTCACAAGGACTAATGAACAAAGACAAATGGTTTACAACGAGTCACAAGGACTAATTTACAAGGCCAAATGATTTACAAAACGAGTCACAAGGACTAATGAACAAGAACAAATGGTTCACACAACGAGTCACAAGGACTAATGAACTAGAACAAATGATGTACACAACGAGTCACAATGACTAATAAACAAGGACAAATGGTTCACACAATGAGTCACAAGGACTAATTAACAAGGTCAAATGATTTACATAACGAGTCATAATGAATAATGAACTAGGACAAATGATTCACAAAACGAGTCACAATGACTAATGAACTAGAACAAATGATTAACACAAGGAGTCACATTGACTAATGAACAAGGACAAATGGTTCACACAACGAGTCACAAGGACTAATGAACAAGGAGAAGTGATTCACCCAATGAGTCACAAGGACTAATGAACAAGAACAAATGGTTCACACAACGAGTCACAAAGACTAATGAACAAAGACAAATGATTCACACAACGAGTCACAAGGACTAATGAACAAGAACAAATGGTTCACACAACGAGTCACAAGGACTAATGAACAAGAACAAATGGTTTACACAACGAGTCACAAGGACTAATGAACTAGAACAAATGATTTACACAACGAGTCAGAAGGAATAATTAACAAGGACAAATGATTCACACAACGAGTCACAAGGACTAATGAACAAAGACAAATGGTTTACAACGAGTCACAAGGACTAATTAACAAGGACAAATGATTTTCACAACGAGTCACAATGATAAATGAACTAGAACAAATGATTCACACAAGGAGTCACAATGACTAATGAACAAGGACAAAATGGTTCACACAACGAGTCACAAGGACTAATGAACAAGGACAAATGATTCACACAATGAGTCACAAGGACTAATGAACAAGAACAAATGGTTCACACAACGAGTCACAAGGACTAATGAACGAGTCAAAAGGACTAATGAACAAAGAACAAATGGTTCACACAACACAAACGAGTCACAAGGACTAATGAACTAGAACAAATGGTTTACACAACGAGCCACAATGACTTATAAACAAGGACAAATGGTTTACACAAGGGGTCACAAGGACTAATTAACAAGGTCAAATGATTTACATAACGAGTCATAATGAAAAATAAACTAGGACAAATGATTCACAAAACGAGTCACAATGACTAATGAACTAGAACAAATGATTCACACAAGGAGTCACATTGACTAATGAACAAAGACAAATGGTTCACACAACGAGTCACAAGGACTAATGAACAAGGAGAAATGATTCACACAACGAGTCAGAAGGACTAATTAACAAGGACAAATGATTCACACTAATGAACAAGAACAAATGGTTCAGTCACAAGGACTAATGAACAAAGACAAATGGTTTAAACAAGGACAAATGGTTCACACAACGAGTCACAAGGACTATGTAACAAGGACAAATGATTTACACAACGAGTCACAATGACAAATGAACTAGAACAAATGATTCACACAAGGAGTCACAATGACTAATGAACAAGAACAAATGATTCACACAACGAGTCACAAGGACTAATGAACAAGAACAAATGGTTCACACAACGAGTCACAAGGACTAATGAACTAGAACAAATGATTTACACAACGAGTCAGAAGGACTAATTAACAAGGACAAATGATTCACACAACGAGTCACAAGGACTAATGAACAAAGACAAATGGTTTACAACGAGTCACAAGGACTAATTTACAAGGCCAAATGATTTACACAACGAGTCACAAGGACTAATGAACAAGAACAAATGGTTCACACAACGAGTCACAAGGACTAATGAACTAGAACAAATGATGTACACAACGAGTCACAATGACTAATAAACAAGGACAAATGGTTCACACAATGAGTCACAAGGACTAATTAACAAGGACAAATGATTTACATAACGAGTCATAATGAATAATGAACTAGGACAAATGATTCACAAAACGAGTCACAAGGACTAATGAGCAAAGACAAATGGTTTAAAACGAGTCAAAGGACTAAACAAATGATTTACACAAGAGTCACAAGGACTAATGAACAAGGACAAATGGTTCACACAACGAGTCACAAGGACTAATGAACAAGAACAAATGATTTACAAAACGAGTCACAAGGACTAATTAACAAGGACAAATGATTTTCACAACGAGTCACAATGACTAATGAACAAGAACAAATGATTTACACACAATGAATAATGAACTAGGACAAATGATTCACAAAACGAGTCACAATGACTAATGAACAAGGACAAATGATTTACACAAAGAGTCACAAGGACTAATGAACAAGGACAAATGATTCACACAACGAGTCACAAGGACTAATGAACAAGAACAAATGGTTCACACAATGAGTCACAAGGACTAATGAACAAGAACAAATGGTTCACACAACGAGTCACAAAGACTAATGAACAAAGACAAATGATTCACACAACGAGTCACAAGGACTAATGAACAAGAACAAATGGTTCACACAATGAGTCACAAGGACTAATGAACAAGAACAAATGGTTTACACAACGAGTCACAAGGACTAATGAACTAGAACAAATGATTTACACAACGAGTCAGAAGGAATAATTAACAAGGACAAATGATTCACACAACGAGTCACAAGGACTAATGAACAAAGACAAATGGTTTACAACGAGTCACAAGGACTAATTAACAAGGACAAATGATTTTCACAACGAGTCACAATGATAAATGAACTAGAACAAATGATTCACACAAGGAGTCACAATGACTAATGAACAAGGACAAATAATTCACACAACTCACGAGGACTAATGAACAAGGAATGGTTAATGAACTAATGAACAAGAACAAATGGTTCACACAACGAGTCACAAGGACTAATGAACAAGAACAAATGGTTCACACAACGAGTCACAAAGACTAATAAACAAGAACAAATGGTTCACAAAACGAGTCACAAGGACTAATGAACTAGAACAAATGATTTACACAACGAGTCAGAAGGACTAATTAACAAGGACAAATGATTCACACAATGAGTCACAAGGACTAATGAACAAGAACAAATGAATTACACAATGAGGCAGAAGGACTAATTAACAAGGACAAATGATTCACACAACGAGTCACAAGGACTAATGAACAAAGACAAATGGTTTACAACGAGTCACAAGGACTATGTAACAAGGACAAATGATTTACACAACGAGTCACAATGACAAATGAACTAGAACAAATGATTCACACAAGGAGTCACAATGACTAATGAACAAGAACAAATGATTCACACAACGAGTCACAAGGACTAATGAACAAGAACAAATGGTTCACACTACAAGTCACAAGGACTAATGAACTAGAACAAATGATTTACACAACGAGTCAGAAGGACTAATTAACAAGGACAAATGATTCACACAACGAGTCACAAGGACTAATGAACAAAGACAAATGGTTTACAACGAGTCACAAGGACTAATTTACAAGGCCAAATGATTTACAAAACGAGTCACAAGGACTAATGAACAAGAACAAATGGTTCACACAACGAGTCACAAGGACTAATGAACTAGAACAAATGATGTACACAACGAGTCACAATGACTAATAAACAAGGACAAATGGTTCACACAATGAGTCACAAGGACTAATTAACAAGGTCAAATGATTTACATAACGAGTCATAATGAATAATGAACTAGGACAAATGATTCACAAAACGAGTCACAATGACTAATGAACTAGAACAAATGATTAACACAAGGAGTCACATTGACTAATGAACAAGGACAAATGGTTCACACAACGAGTCACAAGGACTAATGAACAAGGAGAAGTGATTCACCCAATGAGTCACAAGGACTAATGAACAAGAACAAATGGTTCACACAACGAGTCACAAAGACTAATGAACAAAGACAAATGATTCACACAACGAGTCACAAGGACTAATGAACAAGAACAAATGGTTCACACAACGAGTCACAAGGACTAATGAACAAGAACAAATGGTTTACACAACGAGTCACAAGGACTAATGAACTAGAACAAATGATTTACACAACGAGTCAGAAGGAATAATTAACAAGGACAAATGATTCACACAACGAGTCACAAGGACTAATGAACAAAGACAAATGGTTTACAACGAGTCACAAGGACTAATTAACAAGGACAAATGATTTTCACAACGAGTCACAATGATAAATGAACTAGAACAAATGATTCACACAACGAGTCACAAGGACTAATGAACAAGGACAAATGATTCACACAATGAGTCACAAGGACTAATGAACAAGAACAAATGGTTCACACAACGAGTCACAAGGACTAATGAACAAGAACAAATGGTTCACACAACGAGTCACAAGGACTAATGAACAAGAACAAATGGTTCACACAACGAGTCACAAGGACTAATGAACTAGAACAAATGGTTTACACAACGAGCCACAATGACTTATAAACAAGGACAAATGGTTTACACAAGGGGTCACAAGGACTAATTAACAAGGTCAAATGATTTACATAACGAGTCATAATGAAAAATAAACTAGGACAAATGATTCACAAAACGAGTCACAATGACTAATGAACTAGAACAAATGATTCACACAAGGAGTCACATTGACTAATGAACAAAGACAAATGGTTCACACAACGAGTCACAAGGACTAATGAACAAGGAGAAATGATTCACACAATGAGTCACAAGGTGATGCAGGAGCTAGTAACCAGGACAATCAACTATCCCATAGTCAAGCAACTCAGGCAACTACAGGCCACAACCACTCCTACCTGGCCACTGACCAGTCTACTTTGCAGGGTCATAAGTTCCAGCACAAGGCAAATCATCAGCTGCCACCATGGCCAGCTGATAGAACACTCATATGAGCACCAAAAAGTCCTAGGCAGCCAGGCCAAATTCTCATTGCAAAGCATTGAAAAACCAGTCTGAAAACAAGTTGCAGAAAAGGGGAGATTCCAAAAAGTAACATTGACATTTTTGGACAAACCAAGGAAAAGCTGTGTGGGAAGCTTCTTTGGATTAAGTTTCCATAAATCAGAGGGTACTGGGACACCAAGTCAAGACTAAGGAGACCACTCGTCCTCACATGAGCAGGAAAAGCAACAACTAACACAGAAAAGCTTGAAAGGCAACAATGATGTCATCACACTGACTCACTGACTCCTCTGCAAACTCAATTTGTTTTCACTCTAGTTTACATTTATGATCTTTTTGCCGTTGTAATATATTAGTTAGACTCTTGTCCTGACTTATGGGACAATCCTGGCCCTTAGATGAACCTTTTATTTCATGTTTAACCTAAAAGCAAGGCCTATATAAGGACCCTTGCATCAGTCTATTAGAGGCAGCTGATTTTATGAATGAAACCTGAGTTTTTACTCTCAATTCAAATCTCTTAATCTTATGTTAGTAACATAGGGTAGAGTCAGGCTTATTAATACTCTGTGCTTGCTGTGAGTATTGAATAAGGACCTGGTAATAGGGTGAGAACAGTCATGTGCTTGCTGTGGATTGTTTGAGCTTTATTGTCTGTTTCAACTCGAGTATTCCTGTGTTAATCTGTGGTTCTCTTGAGTTAAACAACCTAAATTGTTAAGTTAACTTCCTGTGCTTGCTGTGGAAGGTAGTTAAACAATTATATCCCAAAAACAGTCCCTTTTATTCACAATAACACCCACACTGTCATACTGTCCCATTTTCTGTCAGTCTTGGTTTAGTAGTTTGTCAAATCATTGTAAGGGTGGGTGTTTACATATCAACTTGGTATATCAGAGCCAGGATAAACACAATTCCATCTTGTGTTTATCTTGGGAATTGAGAGAATAGTGAGTTCATCAACCTACCTACATTAAAAACACAAAAATAACCATGAGTGAAGAGAGGCTAGGACAAATGATTGAATCCACGTTGGAAATCAAAGAAAATGTGGATACACTTTGGTGAATGCTATGCATCTTTGTTATGGAGAGAATCCCAAACCCAGACTCTAGGAGGCAACCTGCCCGAGGAAGGGGTAGAGGGAGAGGCTTTGCCATGGGAGCAGGAAGAAGATACCCACAACCAAAGGAAGAATATGGATCGACTCGATGAAAGCAACAGACACAAGAAGAACATCTTGAGCAAACAGTAGGCATATAAAGGTAGAAATCCCTGAATTTTCTCGGTAGTTTGAACCACGATGACCTACTAGAATGGATTAGAGATGTTGAAAAAATCTTTGAGTATAAAAATTATAATGATGCTAAGGCTTGTAAAGTTGCAGTCTTAAAATTGAAAGGTTATGCTTCACAAATGGTATGATAATCTTAAGCATCAAAGGTTAAAGGAGGGTAAGGATCCTCTTAGGTCTTGGTCCAAACTTAAAAAGAAAATGTTGGCTAAGTTTGTCACCAAAGACTATACTCAGGATTTATTCATCAAACTGTCCAACCTTAAACAAAAGGAGAAAACTGTTGAAGCCTACTTAAGAGAATTTGAGCAATTAACACTTCAATGTGAAATTAATGAAAAACCTGAACAAAGAATTGCTAGGTTCTTAGAGGGTCTTGACAAGAGTATTGCTACAGAGGTCAGAATGCAACCTTTATGGTCTTATGATGATGTGGTTAACCTATCTCTAAGAGTGGAGAAAATGGGAAGACCAAACCCATTGCGGTCAAACCCAAACCTGTTTTAGAACAAATGACCTTACTCTAGTGTCAAAATCAATGAACCACCCAAAATAACCCCCAACCCACTGTGGATAAGGGAAAAGCACCCATGAACCCCAAAATCAACCCACCCTTATCCAGAGACAAGATTAAGTGCTTCCAGAGTGCACAATTTGGCCATTTCGGAAGGATTGTCCTTCAAGGACACTCACAATGCAATGGAAGTTGCGAAATGGGAAAGGGAAGGTTTGATAGAGTATGAGGAGGATGAGGCTCTTGTTTTAGAGGAGGTGGAGTCTGAGAAAGAAGCCAGTCCAGATCCAGACATTGTTGCTCATCCCGACACGAGGCACAACTTGTTCCTTTGGAGGGTCATGCACTCTCAAAGAAGCCCCTTAGAGGTCGACCAGAGATCTATGATATTCAAAGAGTAGATGTTTACACTGTCCATGGAAGAGTTTGTAACCTCATTATTGATGGGGGTAGCTGCACTAATGTTGCCTCCACCACCATGGTTAGCAAGCTGGGCTTACCAACACAAGAACACCCTAACCCTTACAAATTGAGATGTCTAAGTAAGGATTCAGGGAGTGAGAGTTGACAAGCGAATGCATTATTTCCTTCTCCATTGGGAAAATGTACAAAGATGAAGTGTTGTGTGATGTGGTACCCATGGATGCCTGTCACCTATTACTTGGGAGGTCTTGGGAGTATGACAGGAATACCACACACCAAGGGAAGGACAATGTATACATATTCAAGCATCAAGGCAAGAAGGTCACCTTGACCCCATTGCCAGGACTAATGAACCGAGAGGACTATGGCAGTCCTAATGTCCCAGAGGAGTGAATGGTGTCTTTGTTCTTATCAACGAGGCAGCCATGATTAGGGAGATCGAACAAGAACAAATGGTTCGATCTTTGTTATCCAAGGAAGTAAACCAAGAGGAGAACACTGTTGTGCCCACAGCTGTTGCCCCTTTGATTCAAAGGTTCCAGGAAGTGTTTCCAGATGAGCTGCCTAGTGGATTACCTCCATTAAGGGGCATTGAACACCACATTGATCTTGTTCCTGGTTTAGTGCTCCCAAACAAACCAGGTTTACACGAGTGTGTGATCCAAATGCTACAAAGGAATTGCAACATCAGATTGAGGAGCTAATGACAAAGGGATTTGTGAGGGAATCTCTTAGTCCATGTGCGGTCCAAATGCACTCCTAGTACCAAAAAAAGATGGCACCTGGAGGATGTGCACGATACAAATGAGCTATAAACAACATTACAGTCAAGTATAGGTTCCCAATTCCCAGATTAGATGATATGCTTGATGAGTTGAGTGGAGCCAGCATGTTTTCTAAAATTGATTTAAGGCAAGGGTACCATCAAGTGAGAATTAGGGAAGGGGATGAATGGAAGACTGCTTTCAAAACAAAACATGGCCTATATGAGTGGCTTGTAATGCCTTTTGGACTGTCAAATGCACCCAACACCTTCATGAGATTGATGACTGAAGTGCTGAGGCCATGTCTGGGCAAGTTTGCTGTTGTCTACTTTGATGACATACTGGTGTATAGCAGGAGCAAGGGAGAGCATCTTAAACATCTGGAAGTAGTGTTTAAAATCCTCGAGAGAATGCAGAAAACGAGTCATGTATGACAATGAACTAGGAGAAATGCACCTTTATGGTTGAGGAGGTTGCATTCTGGGTTACCTGGTATCGGGAAGAGGCATTTACACAACGAGTTGACCAAGAAAAAAATTGCAGCAATGCAATCTTGGCCAATCCCTACTACAGTCACTGAAGTGAGGAGTTTTCATGGGTTAGCATCCTTCTACGAAGGTTCATCAAGAACTTGATTTACACACGGTGGTGGCACCTATCACTGAATGCATGAGGAAAGGGGAGTTTCAATGGACTGAACAAGCTCAACAGTCCTTTGAAAAAATCAAGCAACTCATGTGTAACACTCCTATCCTAAAGTTACCTGATTTTGATCAGCTATTTGAAGTGGAGTGTGATGCTAGTGGTGTGGGAATTGGAGCAGTGCTGATTCAAAGTCAGAAGCCTGTGGCATACTTCAGTGAGAAGTTAAATGGGGCCAAACTAAAATATTCCACCTATGATAAAGAATTTTATGCAATCATCAGAGCCTTGATGCATTGGAATCATTACCTTAAACCTAAGCCATTTGTACTACACTCTGATCATGAAGCCTTGAAGTACATCAATGGCCAACACAAGTTAAATTTCAGGCATGCCAAATGGGTGGAATTCTTGCGATCTTTTACCTTTTCCATGCATACAAGGAAGGCAAGAAAAAAATGTGGTAGCGAGATGCATGGATAAACAAGGACAAATGTCAAGGAGGCATTCCTTGCTTTCAGTCATGTCCAACAGGGTTCTTGGGTTTGAATTCATGAAATAATTATATAAGGAAGATCCCGACTTCTCGAGAGAATGGATTACTCGGACTAAGAAGGGCATAGGAAACAAGGAAGCAAGTACCTACTACAGGAAGGTTTCCTATTCCAGGGCAACAAACTGTGTGTTCCAAGGGGGTCTTACAGGGATCTCTTGATCAGAGAAGTCCATTCAGGGGGACTGGGAGGGCACTTTGGTGTCCAAAAGACCTTGGAGATATTACAGGACCAATTCTATTGGCCAAGAATGATGGGTGATGTCCAGATTGTCCTCAAAAGATGCTCAAAATGCCAACTTTCCAAGAGTTCTTTCCAACCTGGTCCATACACTCCCCTACCAAATGATTCACAAGCAAGCCATGGGAAGACTTAAGCATGGACTTCATTGTGGCCCTACCAAGAACACAGAGAGGAAAGATTTACTGTAATGGTTGTGGTGGACAATGTTCGGTAAGATGGCTCACTTTGTAGCTTGCAAAAAGACAGAGGATGCGGCAAGTGTTCTTTGAGCTATTCTTAAAGGAGATTGTGAGGCTCCATGGAGTTCCAAAGACCATTGTATCAGACAAGGATACAAAATTCATGGGATATTTTTGGAAGACTCTATGGAAGCTGCTTAAAACCAAGCTCTTGTTCAATGACCTCTCACCACCCACAAACAGATGGCCAAACTGAGGTCACTAACAGGACATTGGGGAGGATTTTAAGGTGTCTTGTCAGCAAGACCCTAAAAGATTAACCTAAAGCTAGCAAAACGAGTCAGAGTTTGCATTCAACAGAACAAACCATCATCTGCAACTCGGACACATCCTTTTGAGATAGTCTATGGGGTCAATCCACTGATGCCCCTGGATTTATCTTCTGTACCCAAGGAAAACATCAACCTGGATGCCAAGAAAAGAGCCGAGCAATTCTTTGAAACTACATGAGACAGTGAAAAGGCAGATTGAAAGAACAAATGAGCAATACCAGAAGCATCTTAAGGTGCCTAAGGGGAAGAAAGAGTTTGAACAAGGAGATCTGGTATGGATACATCAAGGAAGGAAAGATTTCCAAAGAAAAAGAAAAAGTAAACTCATGCCAAGATCAGATGGTCCATTTGAAGTTGTTGAAAAGATTGGGCCAAATGCATACAAGATTGACCTGCCAAACGACTATGGGGTGCATGGGACTTTTAATGTGGGTGATCTCAGTCCATACTATGAAGATTCCAAGATGAGGAGGTTACAGACTTGAGGACAAGCCTTGTTCAACCAGGAGGGGTTGATGCAGGAGCTAGTAACCAGGACAATCAACTATCCCATAGTCAAGCAACTCGAGCAACTACAGCCACAACCACTCCTACCTGGCCACCGACCAGTCTACTTTGCGGGTCATAAGTTCCAAGACAAGGCAAATCATCACCGCCACCATGGCCAGCTGATAGAACACTCATATGAGCACCAAAAAGTCCTAGGGAGCCAGGCCAAATTCTCATTGCAAAGCATTGAAAAACCAGTCAAAACAAGTTGCGAGAAAGGGAGATTCCAAAAAGTAACATTGCCATTTTTGGACAAACCAAGGAAAAGCTGTGTGGGAAGCTTCTTTGGCTTAAGTTTCCATAAATCAGAGGGTACTGGGACACCAAGTCAAGACTAAGGAGACCACTCGTCCTCACATGAGCAAGAAAAGCAACAACTACCACAGAAAAGCTTGAAAGGCAACAAAGATGTCACTGTCACCTGACTGTCCTCTGCAAACCCAATTTGTTTTCACTCTAGTTTACATTTATGATCTTTTTGCCGTTGTAATATATTAGTTAGACTCTTGTCCTGACTTATGGGACAATCCTGGCCCTTAGATGAACCTTTTATTTCATGTTTAACCTAAAAGCAAGGCCTATATAAGGACCCTTGCATCAGTCTGTTAGAGGCAGCTGATTTTATGAATGAAACCTGAGTTTTTACTCTCAATTCAAATCTCTTAATCTTATGTTAGTAACATAGGGTAGAGTCAGGCTTATTAATACTCTGTGCTTCTTTGTGAGTATTGAATAAGGACCTGTAATAGGTGAGAACAGTCCTGTGCTTGTTGTGGATTGTTTGAGCTTTATTGTCTGTTTCAACTCGAGTATTCTGTGTTAAGTCTTGGGTTCACTTGAGTTAAACAACCTAAATTGTTAAGTTAACTTCCCGTGCTTCTTTGTGGAAGGTAGTTAAACAATTATATCCCAAAAACAGTCCCTTTTATTCACAATAACACCCACACTGTCATACTGTCCCATTTTCTGTCAGTCTTGGTTTAGTAGTTTGTCAAATCATTGTAAGGGTGGGTGTTTACATATCACAAGGACTAATGAACAAGAACAAATGGTTCACACAACGAGTCACAAAGACTATAAACAAGAACAAATGGTTCAAACAACGAGTCACAAGGACTAATGAACTAGAACAAATGATTTACACAACGAGTCAGAAGGACTAATTAACAAGGACAAATGATTCACACAACGAGTCACAAGGACTAATGAACAAAGACAAATGGTTTACAACGAGTCACAAGGACTAATTAACAAGGACAAATGATTTACACAATGAGTGACAATGACAAATGAACTAGAACAAATGATTCACACAAGGAGTCACAATGACTAATGAACAAGGACAAATGGTTCACACAACGAGTCACAAGGACTAATGAACAAGGACAAATGATTCACACAACGAGTCACAAGGACTAATGAACAAGAACAAATGGTTCACACAACGAGTTACAAGGACTAATGAACAAGAACAAATGGTTCACACAACGAGTCACAAGGACTTATGAACTAGAACAAATGATTTACACAACGAGTCACAATGACTAATAAACAAGGACAAATGGTTTACACAAGGAGTCACAAGGACTAATTAACAAGGTCAAATGATTTACATAACGAGTCATAATGAATAATGAACTAGGACAAATAATTCACAAAACGAGTCACAATGACTAATGAACTAGAACAAATGATTCACACAAGGAGTCACATTGACTAATGAACAAGGACAAATGGTTCACACAACGAGTCACAAGGACTTAATGAACAAGGAGAAATGATTCACACAATGAGTAACAAGGACTAATGAACAAGAACAAATGGTTCACACAACGAGTCACAAAGACTAATAAACAAGAACAAATGGTTCACTCAACGAGTCACAAGGACTAATGAACTAGAACAAATGATTTACACAACGAGTCAGAAGGACTAATTAACAAGGACAAATGATTCACACAATGAGTCACAAGGACTAATGAACTAGAACAAATGAATTACACAATGAGGCAGAAAGACTAATTAACACGGACAAATGATTCACACAACGAGTCACAAGGACTAATGAACAAGGACAAATGGTTTACAACGAGTCACAAGGACTATGTAACAAGGACAAATGATTTACACAACGAGTCACAATGACAAATGAACTAGAACAAATGATTCACACAAGGAGTCACAATGACTAATGAACAAGAACAAATGATTCACACAACGAGTCACAAGGACTAATGAACAAGAACAAATGGTTCACACAACGAGTCACAAGGACTAATGAACTAGAACAAATGATTTACACAACGAGTCAGAAGGACTAATTAACAAGGACAAATGATTCACACAACGAGTCACAAGGACTAATGAACAAAGACAAATGGTTTACAACGAGTCACAAGGACTAATTTACATTGACAAATGATTTACACAACGAGTCAAAAGGACTAATGAACAAGAACAAATGGTTCACACAACGAGTCACAAGGACTAATGAACTAGAGCAAATGATGTACACAACGAGTCACAATGACTAATAAACAAGGACAAATGGTTCACACAATGAGTCACAAGGACTAATGAACAAGGTCAAATGATTTACATAACGAGTCATAATGAATAATGAACTAGGACAAATGATTCACAAAACGAGTCACAATGACTAATGAACTAGAACATATGTTTTACACAAGGAGTCACATTGACTAATGAACAAGGACAAATGGTTCACACAATGAGTCACAAGGACTAATGAACAAGGAGAAGTGATTCACCCAATGAGTCACAAGGACTAATGAACAAGAACAAATGGTTCACACAACGAGTCACAAAGACTAATGAACAAAGACAAATGATTCACACAACGAGTCACAAGGACTAATGAACAAGAACAAATGGTTCACACAACGAGTCACAAGGACTAATGAACAAGAACAAATGGTTTACACAACGAGTCACAACGACTAATGAACTAGAATAAATGATTTACACAACGAGTCAGAAGGACTAATTAACACGGACAAATGATTCACACAACGAGTCACAAGGACTAATGAACAAAGACAAATGGTTTACAACGAGTCACAAGGACTAATTAACAAGGACAAATGATTTTCACAACGAGTCACAATGACAAATGAACTAGAACAAATGATTCACACAAGGAGTCACAATGACTAATGAACAAGGACAAATGGTTCACACAACGAGTCACAAGGACTAATGAACAAGGACAAATGATTCACACAACGAGTCACAGGACTAATGAGGACTAATGAACAAGAACAAATGGTTCACACAACGAGTCACAAGGACTAATGAACAAGAACAAATGGTTCACACAATGAGTCACAAGGACTAATGAACTAGAACAAATGATTTACACAACGAGTCACAAGGACTAATGAACAAAGACAAATGGTTTTATAAACAAGGACAAATGGTTTACACAAGGGGTCACAAGGACTAATTAACAAGGTCAAATGATTTACATAACGAGTCATAATGAAAAATAAACTAGGACAAATGATTCACAAAACGAGTCACAATGACTAATGAACTAGAACAAATGATTCACACAAGGAGTCACATTGACTAATGAACAAGGACAAATGGTTCACACAACGAGTCACAAGGACTAATGAACAAGGAGAAATGATTCACACAATGAGTCACAAGGACTAATGAACAAGAACAAATGGTTCAAACAACGAGTCACAAAGACTAATAAATAAGAACAAATGGTTCACACAACGAGTCAGGACTAATGAACAAACAAATGGACTAATGAACTAGAACAAATGATTTACACAACTAGTGAATTACACAATGAAGGACTAATTAACAAGGACAAATGATTCACACAACGAGTCACAAGGACTAATGAACAAAGACAAATGGTTTACAGCGAGTCACAAGGACTAATTAACAAGGACAAATGATTTACACAACGAGTGACAATGACAAATGAACTAGAACAAATGATTCACACAAGGAGTCACAATGACTAATGAACAAGGACAAATGGTTCACACAACGAGTCACAAGGACTAATGAACAAGGACAAATGATTCACACAACGAGTCACAAGGACTAATGAACAAGAACAAATGGTTCACACAACGAGTCACAAGGACTAATGAACAAGAACAAATGGTTCACACAACGAGTCACAAGGACTAATGAACTAGAACAAATGATTTACACAACGAGTCAAAATGACTAATAAACAAGGACAAATGGTTTACACAAGGAGTCACAAGGACTAATTAACAAGGTCAAATGATTTACATAACGAGTCATAATGAATAATGAACTAGGACAAATGATTCACAAAACGAGTCACAATGACTAATGAACTAGAACAAATGATTCACACAAGGAGTCACATTGACTAATGAACAAGGACAAATGGTTCACACAACGAGTCACAAGGACTTAATGAACAAGGAGAAATGATTCACACAATGAGTAACAAGGACTAATGAACAAGAACAAATGGTTCACACAACGAGTCACAAAGACTAATAAACAAGAACAAATGGTTCACACAACGAGTCACAAGGACTAATGAACTAGAACAAATGAATTAGAGAACGAGGCAGAAGGACTAATTAACAAGGACAAATGATTTACACAATGAGTAACAATGACAAATGATGTAAAACAGTATGGTAAAACGAGAATGAACAGATCGTTGAACTGTTCGTTTGAGTTTGTTAATTCTGTGATTGTGTATGTCGTGATAATTAGTACATTTGCAGCGGAAATTGATTTGTTTGGACTGAATATTTCGTGATTAAGGATGTAACCGGATAGTATGGTGAATTCCTTGTCCTAACCTCGCAAGGTGTCAAACGCAGATTCACGCAATCAACCTCGCAAGGAAGATCTAAAGATTAAGCTCGCAAACCTAATCAGAATAACGCTCACAAATGTAAACAATTTTATTGCTGAAAATTCGATGGTGTTTCTCTGATCATACACGGCCTAATATACTCCTAAACGAGGTCACAATTCGACCCAAACCCTAGCTTGGAAATTAAGCTATCTTTCCCTTTCCTAAACTAACTAGGAAAATTATTCCCCTTTCCTAAACTAACTAGGAAAATTATTCCCCTTTCCTAAACTAACTAGGAAAGTAATTAAAATACTAAAAACTAGAATACAATCAGATTTAGGGTATTCTAATTTGACTAGGATTAGGAAAATCTAGCTTTCCTAACTTTATTAGAAATAGTAATTAACTAACTTATTATTCCTACACGATTTAGGAAACCGTGTATCCTAATCATCCTAGGAGCCGTGATATGCAGCCCCAGAGCCGTGTTATGGAGCTCCCATGCCTTCCCATTTTAGCATCAACACATTACTCGATCCAAGCTCAAATCCTTTTACTAGTTGAGTTACATTTCGACTAATAAGGATCTCATTTGCTTGTTCCGAACATGCTCCTGCATCATTCTCTCCTTCTTTTTGAGAATTTGCCCTCAAATCCTCGTCTTCTAGATACGGTGATAAGTCGCCTACATTAAATGTCGCGCTCACCCCACCATATTCACTCGGCAACTCCAGCTTGTATGCGTTAGAACCATAACATTCGAGGATCTTGAATGGACCATCTGCTCGCGGCATCAACTTATTCTTCCTTTTGGACGGAAATCGTTCCTTTTTCAAATGTAACCACACAAGATCACCTTCCTTGAAAACAGGCTGCTTTCGATGTTTATTAGCCTTCTCTTTGTATTTAGCATTTGCCTTCTCAATTTGAGCTCGAACTTGTTCACATACTCGGAGAAATGCAGCTTGTCTTTCTTTGGCTTCAAAACTTAACACATCTTTCTTTGGAATGGGCACTAAATCGATTGGCAGGTATGGATTCACGCCATAGACAATCTCGAATGGAGCTCGCCCTGTCGTCATTGATGGTGTACGATTATAAGCGAATTCAGCATGCGCCAATTTGATATCCCAATCCTTTGTGCTTTTACTAACCAATCCTCGCAATAGACTCCCTAGAGTACGGTTGGTTACCTCGGTCCGACCATCCGTCTCGTGGATGGTGTGATGTCTTGAAAAGAAGCTTAGTCCCCATCAAACGCCATAACGTTTTCCATAAGTAACTAAGAAACTTCACATCTCGATCTGAAACAATAGTAAGAGGTATTCCATGTAATCGAACGATCTCTCTATAGTACAAATCAGCCACTTTAGTTGCATCATCAGTCTTGTGACACGGAATAAAATGCGCCATCTTCGAGAATCGATCAACTACCACCATAATCGAGTCCTTACCCCTCCGAGTTCTCGGCAAACCAAGGATAAAATCCATGCTTACCTCATTCCATGGCTATACAGTGCAGGGCGGAGGTGTATACAAGCCCTTGGTGAACGTGCTTTTAGCCTTTTGACATACCACGCATTTCGCCACAATCTCTTGCACGTCCTTATTCATTCTCGGCCAGTAGAAGTGTTCACTTAGGATGTCACTCGTCTTATTAACTCCAAAGTGTCTAGCAATAGCCCCGCCATGAGCTTCTCGTACCAACAACTCCCTAATCGACCCATTCAGAATGCATAGCCGATTACCCTTGAAGAGATAGCCATACTGAACAATATACAAACCTGTCGGATCAATGATTTCCTTTGAAAATTCTGGATCAGACTTGTACAGTTCCTTGATATGTTCGAAACCAAGAATCCTTGCATCCAACTCAATCAACAATGAATGCCTTCGTGATAATGCATCAGCCACGATATTAGAACTTCCCGTCTTATATTTTGAAGAAAACGTGAATGATTGCAAGAATTCTACCCATTTGGCATGTCTTTGATTTAACTTTTGCTGTCCATGGATGTGTTTAAGAGCCTCGTGATCAGAATGTAAAATAAACGGCTTCGGACGCAGATAATGACTCCAATGATCCAATGCTCTCACGATTGCATAAAACTCCTTGTCATAGGTTGAATAGTTCAACCTTGCACCGTTTAATTTCTCGCTGAAATATGCAATCGGCCTCTTTTCTTGTATTAACACGGCACCAATCCCAACACCACTTGCATCACACTCGACTTCAAACAATTTATTAAAATCAGGTAGTGCCAAAACAGGTCCGGAGCATAGCTTGCGTTTCACTTCTTCAAACGCCTTTTGGGCGCTGTTAGTCCACACGAACTCTCCCTTCTTGGTTAGCTTTGTAATTGGAGCCACAATCGAGCTAAAACCCTAGATGAACCGTCTATAAAATGATGCTAAACCATGAAAGCTTCGCACCTCTGTAGTTGATTTCGGAACTGGCCAGGCTTGAATAGCATCGACCTTGGATGGGTCCATACTTACTCCATCTTTTCCCACAATATAACCAAGAAAGACAACACTTGAGACCATAAAAGTACATTTTTCCAACTTACCATAAAGCTTCGATCTCGCAAAACTTCAAACACAAATTTCAAATGTCGTTTGTGCGACTCTTCATCTTTGCTATAAATCAGGATGTCGTCAAGATAGACCACCACAAATTTGTTAAGGAACGGCCTTAACACTTCATTCATCAACCTCATAAACGAACTAGGAGCATTGCACAATCCAAACGGCATCACAAGCCATTCATATAACCCTTGCTTCGTTTTAAACGCGGTCTTCCACTCATCCCCTTATCGAATCCTCATTTGATGGTAGCCACTCCTCAAATCCAGTTTAGAAAAGACACTCGAACCAGAAAGTTCGTCAAGCATATCATCAAGTCTTGGCATAGGAAAGCGATATTTGATTGTAATGTTATTTACCGCTCTACTATCAATGCACATTCTCCAAGTCCCTTCCTTCTTTGGCACTAATAACGCAGGCACCGCACATGGACTTAAGCTCTCTTGAACATATCCCCTATCTATCAATTCTTGGACTTGTCTCTAACTCCTTTGCTTCCTCCTCGGATTACAGCGATAGGCCGGCTTATTAGGCAATGCCGCCCCTGGAATCAGATCTATTTGGTGTTCAATACCACGTAAAGGAGGTAACCCATCCGGTAATTCATCCGGAAACACATCCCGGAACTCTTCTAACAACTCTTGTACCCCACGGTCATCACACACACCAACGGACCCCAATTCACGAACCAAAAAGACATAAGTTCGTTCCCCACGAGCTAAAGCCTCTTCAACCTCCCGAGCCTCCATAAACATACTCCCCTTCTTTGTTTTAGACTCTTTAATCTTATTAGGTGACATAGGTTTCAGATTATATCTCACATTACCCTTCATCACGCTATACACATTGGCTCTCCCGTCATGTTCAACCTTTCTATCGAATTGCCAAGGCCTACCCAACAGAATGTGGCATGCATTCATAGGAATTATATCGCACCACACCTCATCAGTATAGGGTCCTAGATTCAACGAAACTAAGGCCTGTTTCTTAACTTGGATCCCATTCTCCCCATTCAGCCAATGTAATTTATATGGTTTAACTCGGTCTTTAGTTTGCAATTTCAGTTCATCAACAAGGTCCCTTGCTACTACATTAGCACACGATCCACTATCAATAATAAGATTGCAAATTTTACGGTTTACCTTGCACCGAGTATGGAAGATTTGCTCCGTTGTTCATTCTCGATTGAACCCGTTTCCATATGTAAATTACGCAAAGACACTAAACACTCCTCTTCACTCAACGGATCCAAATCGTAGACTATCCCTTCACCATCAGTTTCAACATTCTCTTGAACTGTTTCATCTTCTAGCGTGACAAATACTGGAATCATATCACATAATTCTTGAGCTGTTAGGGCTCGTTTATGAGGACATTCGTTTGCTATATGACCATAGCCTTGACACTTAAAACAAGGCCTCAAAGAACTCCCTTTTGGCTCGGCAACACCCTTTCCTTTGTCCTTGGGTTCTTTTTTCGGGTTTTTTTAGCCTTGCTAGGAGCTGGCCTGGAATATGAGTTGGTTCCCGAACTTTGTCCCTTGGAATAAGTATAAGGTTTTCGTGCCTTATCATGCTTCTCAAATTTCAACGCCAATCTGCAAACATCGCTAAATCCATCGTAATTCTGGATTTCTACCTTCGTTGAAATAGCGGGTGTTAGGCCCTTGATGAATCTCGCCACCCTTAGCTCTTCTTTCTCCTCAAGATCGCACACAATTGACATCTTCTCGAATTCTTTGATATATTCAGTCACCGACATGCTTCCTTGCTCTAAAGATTGGAGTTTTAAGTAGTTATCTTGCTCATAATCCCTTGGCAGGAATCGCCTCATCAAGTGCTTCTTTAATTTGATCCAAGATTCGATCTTGTCTTTGCCTTCCTTTCTTCTTTGTTTTTTCAGATTTTCGTACCATAAAGATGCATACTTTGTAAGCTTCAAGATTGCAACTTTAAATTGCTTCTTGTCATCGTATTCTTTATACTCAAAACCCTTTCGTTTGTCTTACCCAATCCAGAAATTTTTCCGGATCCATCTCGCCATCAAAGTCAGGAATATCGAGTTTTAAACCCCGATCATCATCGTTCTTATTTTTTGACTTCCTCTTTGGCTGCTCGTCCTCTTCTTCAGATTCGGATGGGGTGTCCGATTCTTTTTTTTTCTCTTTAGCCTTCAACATGCTTGCTATATTTTTTAACACATAAGCCATCTGAGCCATCTCCAACTTCAGCTCGTTATGACCATCTTCCCATGTTTTCGGACCTTCTTCACCGTCTTTAACCATGATTAGCAACGTCCCAAGACAGATCTATTAAGGAATAAATCAACTTAGCTCGTAACCAATTTGATGTAAAACAAGATGGTAAAACGAGAATGAACAGATCGTTGAACTGTTCGTTTGAGTTTGTTAATTCTGTGATTGTGTATGTCGTGATAATTAGTAAATTTGCAGCGGAAATTGATTTGTTTGGACTGAATATTTCGTGATTAAGGATGTAACCGGATAGTATGGTGAATTCCTAGTCCTAACCTCGCAAGGTGTCAAACGCAGATTCACGCAATCAACCTCGCAAGGAAGATCTAAAGATTAAGCTCGCAAACCTAATCAGAATAATGCTCACAAATGTAAACAATTTTATTGCTGGAAATTCGATGGTGTTTCTCTGATCATACACGGCCTAATATTATCCTAAACGAGGTCACAATTCGACCCAAACCCTAGCTTGGAAATTAAGCTATCTTTCCCTTTCCTAAACTAACTAGGAAAATTATTCCCCTTTCCTAAACTAACTAGGAAAGTAATTAAAATACTAAAAACTAGAATACAATCAGATTTAGGGTATTCTAATTTGACTAGGATTAGGAAAATCTAGCTTTCCTAACTTTATTAGAAATAGTAATTAACTAACTTATTATTCCTACACGATTTAGGAAACCGTGTATCCTAATCATCCTAGGAGCCGTGATATGCAGCCCCAGAGCCGTGTTATGGAGCTCCCATGCCTTCCCATTTTAGCATCAACACATTACTCGATCCAAGCTCAAATCCTTTTACTAGTTGAGTTACATTTCGACTAATAAGGATCTCATTTGCTTGTTCCGAACATGCTCCTGCATCAACAAATGAACTAAAACAAATGATTCACACAAGGAGTCACAATGACTAATGAACAAAGACAAATGGTTCACACAACGAGTCACAAGAACTAATGAACAAGGACAAATGATTCACACAACGAGTCACAAGGACTAATGAACAAGAACAAATGGTTCACACAACGAGTCACAATGACTAATGAACAAGAAAAAATGGTTCACACAACGAGTCAGGACAAATGGTTCACACAACGAGTCACAATGACTAATAAACAAGGACAAATGGTTCACACAACGAGTCACAAGGACTAATGAACAAGAACAAATGGTTTACACAACGAGTCACAAGGACTAATGAACTAGAACAAATGATTTACAAAACGAGTCACAATGACTAATGAACAAGGACAAATGGTTTACAACGAGTCACAAGGACTATGTAACAAGGACAAATGATTTACACAACGAGTCACAATGACAAATGAACTAGAACAAATGATTCACACAAGGAGTCACAATGACTAATGAACAAGGACAAATGGTTCACACAACGAGTCACAAGGACTAATGAACAAAGACAAATGATTCACACAACGAGTCACAAGGACTAATGAACAAGAACAAATGGTTCACACAACGAGTCACAAGGACTAATGAACAAGAACAAATGGTTCACACAACGAGTCACAAGGACTAATAAACAAGGACAAATGGTTCACACAACGAGTCACAATGACTAATAAACAAGGATAAATGGTTCACACAACGAGTCACAAGGACTAATGAACAAGAACAAATGGTTTACACAACGAGTCACAAGGACTAATGAACTAGAACAAATGATTTACACAACGAGTCAGAAGGACTAATTAACAAGGACAAATGATTCACACAATGAGTCACAAGGACTAATGAACTAGAACAAATGAATTACACAATGAGGCAGAAGGACTAATTAAAAAGGACAAATGATTCACACAATGAGTCACAAGGACTAATGAACAAGGACAAATGGTTTACAACGAGTCACAAGGACTATTTAACAAGGACAAATGATTTACACAACGAGTCACACAAATGAACTAGAACAAATGAGTCCAAATGAACAACAAATGGTTCACACAACGAGTCACAAGGACTAATGAACAAGAACAAATGGTTCACACAACGAGTCACAAGGACTAATGAACTAGAACAAATGATTTACACAACGAGTCAGAAGGACTAATTAACAAGGACAAATGATTCACACAACGAGTCACAAGGACTAATGAACCAAGACAAATGGTTTACAACGAGTCACAAGGACTAATTTACAAGGACAAATGATTTACACAATGAGTCACAAGGACTAATGAACAAGAACAAATGGTTCACACAACGAGTCACAAGGACTAATGAACTAGAAGAAATGATGTACACAACGAGTCACAATGACTAATAAACAAGGACAAATGGTTCACACAATGAGTCACAAGGACTAATTAACAAGGTCAAATGATTTACATAACGAGTCATAATGAATAATGAACTAGGACAAATGATTCACAAAACGAGTCGCAATGACTAATGAACTAGAACAAATGATTCACACAAGGAGTCACATTGACTAATGAACAAGGACAAATGGTTCACACAACGAGTCACAAGGACTAATGAACAAGGAGAAATGATTCACACAATGAGTCACAAGGACTAATGAACAAGAACAAATGGTTCACACAACGAGTCACAAAGACTAATGAACAAAGACAAATGATTCACACAACGAGTCACAAGGACTAATGAAAAAGAACAAATGGTTCACACAACGAGTCACAAGAACTAATGAACAAGAACAAATTGTTTACACAACGAGTCAAAAAGACTAATGAACTAGAACAAATGATTTACACAACGAGTCAGAAGGACTAATTAACAAGGACAAATGATTCACACAATGAGTCACAAGGACTAATGAACTAGAACAAATGAATGACACAATGAGGCAGAAGGACTAATTTACAAGGACAAATGATTCACACAACGAGTCACAAGGACTAATGAACAAGGACAAATGGTTTACAACGAGTCACAAGGACTATGTAACAAGGACAAATGATTTACACAACGAGTCACAATGACAAATGAACTAGAACAAATGATTCACACAAGGAGTCACAATGACTAATGAACAAGAACAAATGGTTCACACAACGAGTCACAATGACTAATGAACAAGAACAAATGGTTCACACAACGAGTCACAAGGACTAGTGAACTAGAACAAATGATTTACACAACGAGTCAGAAGGACTAATTAACAAGGACAAATGATTCACACAACGAGTCACAAGGACTAATGAACAAAGACAAATGGTTTACAACGAGTCACAAGGACTAATTTACAAGGACAAATGATTTACACAACGAGTCACAAGGACTAATGAACAAGAACAAATGGTTCACACAACGAGTCACAAGGACTAATGAACTAGAAGAAATGATGTACACAACGAGTCACAATGACTAATAAACAAGGACAAATGGTTCACACAATGCGTCACAAGGACTAATTAACAAGGTCAAATGATTTACATAACGAGTCATAATGAATAATGAACTAGGACAAATGATTCACAAAACGAGTCGCAATGACTAATGAACTAGAACAAATGATTCACACAAGGAGTCACATTGACTAATGAACAAGGACAAATGGTTCACACAACGAGTCACAAGGACTAATGAACAAGGAGAAATGATTCACACAATGAGTCACAAGGACTAATGAACAAGAACAAATGGTTCACACAACGAGTCACAAGGACTAATGAACAAAGACAAATGGTTTACAACGAGTCACAAGGACTAATTAACAAGGACAAATGATTTTCACAACGAGTCACAATGATAAATGAACTAGAACAAATGATTCACACAAGGAGTCACAATGACTAATGAACAAGGACAAATGGTTCACACAAAGAGTCACAAGGACTAATGAACAAGGACAAATGATTCACACAACGAGTCACAAGGACTAATGAACAAGAACAAATGGTTCACACAACGAGTCACACGGACTAATGAACAAGAACAAATGGTTCACACAACGAGTCACAAGGACTAATGAACTAGAACAAATGATTTACACAACGAGTCACAATGACTTATAAACAAGGACAAATGGTTTACACAAGGGGTCACAAGGACTAATTAACAAGGTCAATGAAAAATGGTTTAAACAAGGACAAATGGTTTACATAACGAGTCATAATGAAAAATAAACTAGGACAAATGATTCACAAAACGAGTCACAATGACTAATGAACTAGAACAAATAATTAACACAAGGAGTCACATTGACTAATGAACAAGGACAAATGGTTCACACAACGAGTCACAAGGACTAATGAACAAGGAGAAGTGATTCACCCAATGAGTCACAAGGACTAATGAACAAGAACAAATGGTTCACACAACGAGTCACAATGGCTAATGAACAAAGACAAATGATTCACACAACGAGTCACAAGGACTAATGAACAAGAACAAATGGTTCACACAACGAGTCACAAGAACTAATGAACAAGAACAAATTGTTTACACAACGAGTCACAAGGACTAATGAACTAGAACAAATGATTTACACAACGAGTCAGAAGGACTAATTAACAAGGACAAATGATTCACACAATGAGTTACAAGGACTAATGGACTAGAACAAATGAATTACACAATGAGGCAGAAGGACTAATTAACAAGGACAAATTATTCACACAACGAGTCACAAGGACTAATGAACAAGGACAAATGGTTTACAACGAGTCACAAAGACTAATAAACAAGAACAAATGGTTCACTAATGAACTAGAAGAAATGATGTACAACGAGTCACAATGACTAATAAACAAGGACAAATGGTTCAGGAACAAATGATGAATTGAACTAGGACAAATGATTCACAAAACGAGTCGCAATGACTAATGAACTAGAACAAATGATTCACACAAGGAGTCACATTGACTAATGAACAAGGACAAATGGTTCACACAACGAGTCACAAGGACTAATGAACAAGGAGAAATGATTCACACAATGAGTCACAAGGACTAATGAACAAGAACAAATGGTTCACACAACGAGTCACAAGGACTAATGAACAAAACAAATGATTTACACAACTAATTAACAAGGACAAATGATTTTCACAATGAGTCTAATTAAATGAACTAGAACAAATGATTCACACAACGAGTCACAATGACTAATGAACAAAGACAAATGGTTTACAAAAGAGTCACAAGGACTAATTTACAAGGACAAATGACTTGAACAAGAACAAATGGTTCACACAACGAGTCACACGGACTAATGAACAAGAACAAATGGTTCACACAACGAGTCACAAGGACTAATGAACTAGAAGAAATGATTTACACAACGAGTCACAATGACTAATAAACAAGGACAAATGGTTTACACAAGGGTCACAAGGACTAATTAACAAGGTCAAATGATTTAAACAAGGACAAATGGTTTGCATAATGAATAAAAATAAACTAGGACAAATGATTCACAAAACGAGTCACAATGACTAATGAACTAGAACAAATGATTCACACAAGGAGTCACATTGACTAATGAACAAGGACAAATGGTTCACACAACGAGTCACAAGGACTAATGAACAAGGAGAAGTGATTCACCCAATGAGTCACAAGGACTAATGAACAAGAACAAATGGTTCACACAACGAGTCACAAAGACTAATGAACAAAGACAAATGATTCACACAACGAGTCACAAGGACTAATGAACAAGAACAAATGGTTCACACAACGAGTCACAAGAACTAATGAACAAGAACAAATTGTTTACACAACGAGTCACAAGGACTAATGAACTAGAACAAATGATTTACACAACGAGTCAGAAGGACTAATTAACAAGGACAAATGATTCACACAATGAGTTACAAGGACTAATGGACTAGAACAAATGAATTACACAATGAGGCAGAAGGACTAATTAACAAGGACAAATTATTCACACAACTAGTCACAAGGACTAATGAACAAGGACAAATGGTTTACAACGAGTCACAAGGACTATGTAACAAGGACAAATGATTTACACAACGAGTCACAATGACAAATGAACTAGAACAAATGATTCACACAAGGAGTCACAATGACTAATGAACAAGAACAAATGGTTCACACAACGAGTCACAAGGACTAATGAACAAGAACAAATGGTTCACACAACGAGTCACAAGGACTAATGAACTAGAACAAATGATTTACACAACGAGTCAGAAAGACTAATTAACAAGGACAAATGATTCACACAACGAGTCACAAGGACTAATGAACAAAGACAAATGGTTTACAACGAGTCACAAGGACTAATTTACAAGGACAAATGATTTACACAACGAGTCACAAGGACTAATGAACAAGAACAAATGGTTCACACAACGAGTCACAAGGACTAATGAACTAGAACAAATGATGTACACAACGAGTCATAATGACTAATAAACAAGGACAAATGGTTCACACAATGAGTCACAAGGACTAATTAACAAGGTCAAATGATTTACATAACGAGTCATAATGAATAATGAACTAGGACAAATGATTCACAAAACGAGTCACAATGACTAATGAACTAGAACAAATGATTTGCACAAGGAGGTGACTAATGAACAAGGACAAATGGTTCACACAACGAGTCACAAGGACTAATGAACAAGGAGAAGTGATTCACCCAATGAGTCACAAGGACTAATGAACTAGAACAAATGATTTACACAACGAGTCAGAAAGACTAATTAACAAGGACAAATGATTCACACAACGAGTCACAAGGACTAATGAACAAAGACAAATGGTTTACAACGAGTCACAAGGACTAATTTACAAGGACAAATGATTTACACAACGAGTCACAAGGACTAATGAACAAGAACAAATGGTTCACACAACGAGTCACAAGTACTAATGAACTAGAACAAATGATGTACACAACGAGTCATAATGACTAATAAACAAGGACAAATGGTTCACACAATGAGTCACAAGGACTAATTAACAAGGTCAAATGATTTACATAACGAGTCATAATGAATAATGAACTAGGACAAATGATTCACAAAACGAGTCACAATGACTAATGAACTAGAACAAATGATTTGCACAAGGAGGTGACTAATGAACAAGGACAAATGGTTCACACAACGAGTCACAAGGACTAATTAACAAGGAGAAGTGATTCACCCAATGAGTCACAAGGACTAATGAACAAGAACAAATGGTTCACACAACGAGTCACAAAGACAAATGATTCACACAACGAGTCACAAGGACTAATGAACAAGAACAAATGGTTCACACAACGAGTCACAAGGACTAATGAACAAGAACAAATGGTTTACACAACGAGTCACAAGGACTAATGAACTAGAACAAATGATTTACACAACGAGTCAGAAGGACTAATTAACAAGGACAAATGATTCACACAACGACTCACAAGGACTAATAAACAAAGACAAATGGTTTACAACGAGTCACAAGGACTAATTAACAAGGACAAATGATTTTCACAACGAGTCACAATGACAAATGAACTTGAACAAATGATTCACACAAGGAGTCACAATGACTAAAGAACAAGGACAAATGGTTCGCACAACGAGTCAGAAGGACTAATGAACAAGGACAAATGATTCACACAACGAGTCACAAGGACTAATGAACAAGAACAAATGGTTCACACAACGAGTCACAAGAACTAATGAACTAGAACAAATGGTTTACACAACGAGCCACAATGACTTAGAAACAAGGACAAATGGTTTACACAAGGGGTCACAAGGACTAATTAACAAGGTCAAATGATTTACATAACGAGTCATAATGAAAAATAAACTAGGACAAATGATTCACAAAACGAGTCACAATGACTAATGGACTAGAACAAATGATTCACACAAGGAGTCACATTGACTAATGAACAAGGACAAATGGTTCACACAACGAGTCACAAGGACTAATGAACAAGGAGAAATGATTCACACAATGAGTCACAAGGACTAATGAACAAGAACAAATGGTTCACACAACGAGTCACAAAGACTAATAAACAAGAACAAATGGTTCACACAACGAGTCACAAGGACTAATGAACTAGAACAAATGATTTACACAACGAGTCAGAAGGACTAATTAACAAGGACAAATGATTCACACAACGAGTCACAAGGACTAATGAACAAAGACAAATGGTTTACAACGAGTCACAAGGACTAATTAACAAGGACAAATAATTTACACAACGAGTGACAATGACAAATGAACTAGAACAAATGATTCACACAAGGAGTCACAAGGACTAATGAACAAGAACAAATGGTTCACACAACGAGTCACAAGGACTAATGAACTAGAACAAATGATGTACACAACGAGTCATAATGACTAATAAACAAGGACAAATGGTTCACACAATGAGTCACAAGGACTAATTAACAAGGTCAAATGATTTACATAACGAGTCATAATGAATAATGAACTAGGACAAATGATTCACAAAACGAGTCACAATGACTAATGAACTAGAACAAATGATTTACACAAGGAGGTGACTAATGAACAAGGACAAATGGTTCACACAACAAGTCACAAGGACTAATGAACAAGAACAAATGGTTCACACAACGAGTCACAAGGACTAATGAACTAGAAACAAGGAGAAATGGTTTACACAAGGGGTCACAAGGACTAATTAACAAGGTCAAATGATTTACATAACGAGTCATAATGAAAAATAAACTAGGACAAATGATTCACAAAACGAGTCACAATGACTAATGGACTAGAACAAATGATTCACACAAGGAGTCACATTGACTAATGAACAAGGACAAATGGTTCACACAACGAGTCACAAGGACTAATGAACAAGGAGAAATGATTCACACAATGAGTCACAAGGAGTAATGAACAAGAACAAATGGTTCACACAACGTGTCACAAAGACTAATAAACAAGAACAAATGGTTCACACAACGAGTCACAAGGACTAATTAACAAGGTCAAATGATTTACATAACGAGTCATAATGAATAATGAACTAGGACAAATGATTCACAAAACGAGTCACAATGACTAATGAACTAGAACAAATGATTCACACAATGAGTCACAAGGACTAATGAACAAGAACAAATGGTTCACACAACGAGTCACAAAGACTAATAAACAAGAACAAATGGTTCACACAACGAGTCACAAGGACTAATGAACTAGAACAAATGATTTACACAACGAGTCAGAAGGACTAATTAACAAGGACAAATGATTCACACAACGAGTCACAAGGACTAATGAACAAAGACAAATGGTTTACAACGAGTCACAAGGACTAATTAACAAGGACAAATAATTTACACAACGAGTGACAATGACAAATGAACTAGAACAAATGATTCACACAAGGAG